>NW_027439827.1:0-43886 GCF_031893055.1 Leptodactylus fuscus
TAACCCCAGTTTGGACCAATTCATGGTGGAGGGAGCCTCTAAACAGCCCAGTTTGGACCAATTCATGGTGGAGGGAGCCGCTAAAAACCCCAATTTGGACCAATTCATGGTGGAGGGAGCCTCTAACCAGCCCAGTTTGGACCAATTCATGGTGGAGGGAGCCTCTAACCAGCCCAGTTTGGGCAAATTCATGGTGGAGGGGAGCCTCTAAAAACCCCAATTTGGACCAATTCATGGTGGAGGGAGCCTCTAAACAGCCCAGTTTGGGCAAATTCATGGTGGAGGGAGCCTCTAAAAACCCCAGTTTGGACCAATTCATGGTGGAGGGAGCCTCTAAAAAACCCCAGTTTGGACCAATTCATGGTGGAGGGAGCCTCTAAACAGCCCCAGTTTGGACCAATTCATGGTGGAGGGAGCCTCTAAAAACCCCAATTTGGACCAATTCATGGTGGAGGGAGCCTCTAACCAGCCCAGTTTGGACCAATTCATGGTGGAGGGAGCCTCTAACCAGCCCAGTTTGGGCAAATTCATGGTGGAGGGAGCCTCTAAAAACCCCAATTTGGACCAATTCATGGTGGAGGGAGCCTCTAACCAGCCCAGTTTGGATCAATTCATGGTGGAGGGAGCCTCTAACCAGCCCAGTTTGGGCAAATTCATGGTGGAGGGAGCCTCTAAAAACCCCAATTTGGACCAATTCATGGTGGAGGGAGCCTCTAAACAGCCCAGTTTGGGCAAATTCATGGTGGAGGGAGCCTCTAAAAACCCCAATTTGGACCAATTCATGGTGGAGGGAGCCTCTAAACAGCCCAGTTTGGGCAAATTCATGGTGGAGGGAGCCTCTAAAAACCCCAATTTGGACCAATTCATGGTGGAGGGAGCCTCTAAAAACCCCAATTTGGACCAATTCATGGTGGAGGGAGCCTCTAACCAAGCCCAGTTTGGACCAATTCATGGTGGAGGGAGCCTCTAACCAGCCCAGTTTGGGCAAATTCATGGTGGAGGGAGCCTCTAAAAACCCCAATTTGGACCAATTCATGGTGGAGGGAGCCTCTAAACAGCCCAGTTTGGGCAAATTCATGGTGGAGGGAGCCTCTAAAAACCCCAGTTTGGACCAATTCATGGTGGAGGGAGCCTCTAAAAACCCCAGTTTGGACCAATTCATGGTGGAGGGAGCCTCTAAAAAACCCAGTTTGGACCAATTCATGGTGAAGGGAGCCTCTAAACAGCCCAGTTTGGGCAAATTCATGGTGGAGGGAGGCTCTAACCAGCCCAGTTTGGACCAATTCATGGTGGAGGGAGCCTCTAAAACCCCCAGTTTGGACCAATTCATGGTGGAGGGAGCCTCTAAACAGCCCAGTTTGGACCAATTCATGGTGGAGGGAGCCTCTAAAAACCCCAATTTGGACCAATTCATGGTGGAGGGAGCCTCTAACCAGCCCAGTTTGGACCAATTCATGGTGGAGGGGAGCCTCTAACCAGCCCAGTTTGGGCAAATTCATGGTGGAGGGAGCCTCTAAAAACCCCAATTTGGACCAATTCATGGTGGAGGGAGCCTCTAAACAGCCCAGTTTGGGCAAATTCATGGTGGAGGGAGCCTCTAAAAACCCCAATTTGGACCAATTCATGGTGGAGGGAGCCTCTAAAAACCCCAGTTTGGACCAATTCATGGTGGAGGGAGCCTCTAAAATCCCCAGTTTGGACCAATTTATGGTGGAGGGAGCCTCTAAAAACCCCCGTTTGGACCAATTCATGGTGGAGGGAGCCTCTAAAAAACCCAGTTTGGACCAATTCATGGTGGAGGGAGCCTCTAACCAGTCCAGTTTGGACCAATTCATGGTGGAGGGAGCCTCTAAAAACCCCAGTTTGGACCAATTCATGGTGGAGGGAGCCTCTAAACAGCCCAGTTTGGACCAATTCATGGTGGAGGGAGCCTCTAAAAACCCCAATTTGGACCAATTCATGGTGGAGGGAGCCTCTAACCAGCCCAGTTTGGACCAATTCATGGTGGAGGGAGCCTCTAAAAACCCCAGTTTGGACCAATTCATGGTGGAGGGAGCCTCTAAACAGCCCAGTTTGGGCAAATTCATGGTGGAGGGAGCCTCTAAAAACCCCAGTTTGGACCAATTCATGGTGGAGGGAGCCTCTAAAAACCCAGTTTGGACCAATTCATGGTGGAGGGAGCCTCTAAAAACCCCAATTTGGACCAATTCATGGTGGAGGGAGCCTCTAACCAGCCCAGTTTGGACCAATTCATGGTGGAGGGAGCCTCTAACAAGCCCAGTTTGGGCAAATTCATGGTGGAGGGAGCCTCTAAAAACCCCAATTTGGACCAATTCATGGTGGAGGGAGCCTCTAAACAGCCCAGTTTGGGCAAATTCATGGTGGAGGGAGCCTCTAAAAACCCCAGTTTGGACCAATTCATGGTGGAGGGAGCCTCTAACCAGCCCAGTTTGGACCAATTCATGGTGGAGGGAGCCTCTAAAAACCCCAGTTTGGACCAATTCATGGTGGAGGGAGCCTCTAAAAACCCCAGTTTGGACCAATTCATGGTGGAGGGAGCCTCTAAAAACCCCAGTTTGGACCAATTCATGGTGGAGGGAGCCTCTAAAAACCCCAGTTTGGACCAATTCATGGTGGAGGGAGCCTCTAAAAACCCCAGTTTGGACCAATTCATGGTGGAGGGAGCCTCTAAACAGCCCAGTTTGGGCAAATTCATGGTGGAGGGAGCCTCTAACCAGCCCAGTTTGGACCAATTCATGGTGGAGGGAGCCTCTAACAGCCCAGTTTGGGCAAATTCATGGTGGAGGGAGCCTCTAAACAGCCCAGTTTGGGCCAATTCATGGTGGAGGGAGCCTCTAAAAACCCCAGTTTGGACCAATTCATGGTGGAGGGAGCCTCTAAAAACCCAGTTTGGACCAATTCATGGTGGAGGGAGCCTCTAAAAACCCCAAGTTTGGACCAATTCATGGTGGAGGGAGCCTCTAAACAGCCCAGTTTGGGCCAATTCATGGTGGAGGGAGCCTCTAAAAACCCAGTTTGGACCAATTCATGGTGGAGGGAGCCTCTAAAAACCCCAGTTTGGACCAATTCATGGTGGAGGGAGCCTCTAAAAACCCAGTTTGGACCAATTCATGGTGGAGGGAGCCTCTAAACAGCCCAGTTTGGGCAAATTCATGGTGGAGGGAGCCTCTAAAAACCCAGTTTGGACCAATTCATGGTGGAGGGAGCCTCTAAAAACCCCAGTTTGGACCAATTCATGGTGGAGGGAGCCTCTAAAAACCCCAGTTTGGACCAATTCATGGTGGAGGGAGCCTCTAAACAGCCCAGTTTGGGCAAATTCATGGTGGAGGGAGCCTCTAAAAACCCCAGTTTGGACCAATTCATGGTGGAGGGAGCCTCTAAAAAAACCCAGTTTGGACCAATTCATGGTGGAGGGAGCCTCTAACCAGCCCAGTTTGGACCAATTCATGGTGGAGGGAGCCTCTAAAAACCCCAATTTGGACCAATTCATGGTGGAGGGAGCCTCTAAACAGCCCAGTTTGGGCAAATTCATGGTGGAGGGAGCCTCTAAAAACCCCAGTTTGGACCAATTCATGGTGGAGGGAGCCTCTAAACCAGCCCAGTTTGGACCAATTCATGGTGGAGGGAGCCTCTAACCAGCCCAGTTTGGACCAATTCATGGTGGAGGGAGCCTCTAAAAACCCCAGTTTGGACCAATTCATGGTGGAGGGAGCCTCTAAACAGCCCAGTTTGGACCAATTCATGGTGGAGGGAGCCTCTAAAAACCCCAATTTGGACCAATTCATGGTGGAGGGAGCCTCTAACCAGCCCAGTTTGGACCAATTCATGGTGGAGGGAGCCTCTAACCAGCCCAGTTTGGGCAAATTCATGGTGGAGGGAGCCTCTAAAAACCCCAATTTGGACCAATTCATGGTGGAGGGAGCCTCTAAACAGCCCAGTTTGGGCAAATTCATGGTGGAGGGAGCCTCTAAAAACCCCAGTTTGGACCAATTCATGGTGGAGGGAGCCTCTAAAAACCCAGTTTGGAACCAATTCATGGTGGAGGGAGCCTCTAAACAGCCCAGTTTGGACCAATTCATGGTGGAGGGAGCCTCTAACCAGCCCAGTTTGGGCAAATTCATGGTGGAGGGAGCCTCTAAAAACCCCAATTTGGACCAATTCATGGTGGAGGGAGCCTCTAAACAGCCCAGTTTGGGCAAATTCATGGTGGAGGGAGCCTCTAAAAACCCCAATTTGGACCAATTCATGGTGGAGGGAGCCTCTAAACAGCCCAGTTTGGACCAATTCATGGTGGAGGGAGCCTCTAAAAACCCCAGTTTGGACCAATTCATGGTGGAGGGAGCCTCTAACCAGTCCAGTTTGGACCAATTCATGGTGGAGGGAGCCTCTAAAAACCCCAGTTTGGACCAATTCATGGTGGAGGGAGCCTCTAAACAGCCCAGTTTGGACCAATTCATGGTGGAGGGAGCCTCTAAAAACCCCAATTTGGACCAATTCATGGTGGAGGGAGCCTCTAACCAGCCCAGTTTGGACCAATTCATGGTGGAGGGAGCCTCTAACCAGCCCAGTTTTGGGCAAATTCATGGTGGAGGGAGCCTCTAAAAACCCCAATTTGGACCAATTCATGGTGGAGGGAGCCTCTAACCAGCCCAGTTTGGACCAATTCATGGTGGAGGGAGCCTCTAACCAGCCCAGTTTGGGCAAATTCATGGTGGAGGGAGCCTCTAAAAACCCCAATTTGGACCAATTCATGGTGGAGGGAGCCTCTAAACAGCCCAGTTTGGGCAAATTCATGGTGGAGGGAGCCTCTAAAAACCCCAATTTGGACCAATTCATGGTGGAGGGAGCCTCTAAACAGCCCAGTTTGGGCAAATTCATGGTGGAGGGAGCCTCTAAAAACCCCAATTTGGACCAATTCATGGTGGAGGGAGCCTCTAAAAACCCCAATTTGGACCAATTCATGGTGGAGGGAGCCTCTAACCAGCACAGTTTGGACCAATTCATGGTGGAGGGAGCCTCTAACCAGCCCAGTTTGGGCAAATTCATGGTGGAGGGAGCCTCTAAAAACCCCAATTTGGACCAATTCATGGTGGAGAGAGCCTCTAAACAGCCCAGTTTGGGCAAATTCATGGTGGAGGGAGCCTCTAAAAATCCCAGTTTGGACCAATTCATGGTGGAGGGAGCCTCTAAAAACCCAGTTTGGACCAATTCATGGTGGAGGGAGCCTCTAAAAAACCCAGTTTGGACCAATTCATGGTGAAGGGAGCCTCTAAACAGCCCAGTTTGGGCAAATTCATGGTGGAGGGAGGCTCTAACCAGCCCAGTTTGGACCAATTCATGGTGGAGGGAGCCTCTAAAACCCCCAGTTTGGACCAATTCATGGTGGAGGGAGCCTCTAAACAGCCCAGTTTGGACCAATTCATGGTGGAGGGAGCCTCTAAAAACCCCAATTTGGACCAATTCATGGTGGAGGGAGCCTCTAACCAGCCCAGTTTGGACCAATTCATGGTGGAGGGAGCCTCTAACCAGCCCAGTTTGGGCAAATTCATGGTGGAGGGAGCCTCTAAAAACCCCAATTTGGACCAATTCATGGTGGAGGGAGCCTCTAAACAGCCCAGTTTGGGCAAATTCATGGTGGAGGGAGCCTCTAAAAACCCCAGTTTGGACCAATTCATGGTGGAGGGAGCCTCTAAAAACCCCAGTTTGGACCAATTCATGGTGGAGGGAGCCTCTAAAAAACCCAGTTTGGACCAATTCATGGTGGAGGGAGCCTCTAACCAGTCCAGTTTGGACCAATTCATGGTGGAGGGAGCCTCTAAAAACCCCAGTTTGGACCAATTCATGGTGGAGGGAGCCTCTAAACAGCCCAGTTTGGACCAATTCATGGTGGAGGGAGCCTCTAAAAACCCCAATTTGGACCAATTCATGGTGGAGGGAGCCTCTAACCAGCCCAGTTTGGACCAATTCATGGTGGAGGGAGCCTCTAAAAACCCAGTTTGGACCAATTCATGGTGAAGGGAGCCTCTAAACAGCCCAGTTTGGGCAAATTCATGGTGGAGGGAGGCTCTAACCAGCCCAGTTTGGACCAATTCATGGTGGAGGGAGCCTCTAAAACCCCCAGTTTGGACCAATTCATGGTGGAGGGAGCCTCTAAACAGCCCAGTTTGGACCAATTCATGGTGGAGGGAGCCTCTAAAAACCCCAATTTGGACCAATTCATGGTGGAGGGAGCCTCTAACCAGCCCAGTTTGGACCAATTCATGGTGGAGGGAGCCTCTAACCAGCCCAGTTTGGGCAAATTCATGGTGGAGGGAGCCTCTAAAAACCCCAATTTGGACCAATTCATGGTGGAGGGAGCCTCTAAACAGCCCAGTTTGGGCAAATTCATGGTGGAGGGAGCCTCTAAAAACCCCAGTTTGGACCAATTCATGGTGGAGGGAGCCTCTAAAAACCCCAGTTTGGACCAATTCATGGTGGAGGGAGCCTCTAAAAAACCCATTTTGGACCAATTCATGGTGGAGGGAGCCTCTAAACAGCCCAGTTTGGGCAAATTCATGGTGGAGGGAGCCTCTAAAAAACCACCCCAGTTTGGACCAATTCATGGTGGAGGGAGCCTCTAAAAACCCCAGTTTGGACCAATTTATGGTGGAGGGAGCCTCTAAAAACCCCCGTTTGGACCAATTCATGGTGGAGGGAGCCTCTAAAAAACCCAGTTTGGACCAATTCATGGTGGAGGGAGCCTCTAACCAGTCCAGTTTGGACCAATTCATGGTGGAGGGAGCCTCTAAAAACCCCAGTTTGGACCAATTCATGGTGGAGGGAGCCTCTAAACAGCCCAGTTTGGACCAATTCATGGTGGAGGGAGCCTCTAAAAACCCCAATTTGGACCAATTCATGGTGGAGGGAGCCTCTAACCAGCCCAGTTTGGACCAATTCATGGTGGAGGGAGCCTCTAAAAACCCCAGTTTGGACCAATTCATGGTGGAGGGAGCCTCTAAACAGCCCAGTTTGGGCAAATTCATGGTGGAGGGAGCCTCTAAAAACCCCAGTTTGGACCAATTCATGGTGGAGGGAGCCTCTAAAAAACCCAGTTTGGACCAATTCATGGTGGAGGGAGCCTCTAAAAACCCCAATTTGGACCAATTCATGGTGGAGGGAGCCTCTAACCAGCCCAGTTTGGACCAATTCATGGTGGAGGGAGCCTCTAAAAACCCCAATTTGGACCAATTCATGGTGGAGGGAGCCTCTAAACAGCCCAGTTTGGGCAAATTCATGGTGGAGGGAGCCTCTAAAAACCCCAGTTTGGACCAATTCATGGTGGAGGGAGCCTCTAAAAAACCCAGTTTGGACCAATTCATGGTGGAGGGAGCCTCTAACCAGCCCAGTTTGGACCAATTCATGGTGGAGGGAGCCTCTAAAAACCCCAGTTTGGACCAATTCATGGTGGAGGGAGCCTCTAAACAGCCCAGTTTGGACCAATTCATGGTGGAGGGAGCCTCTAACCAGCCCAGTTTGGGCCAATTCATGGTGGAGGGAGCCTCTAAAAACCCCAATTTGGACCAATTCATGGTGGAGGGAGCCTCTAACCAGCCCAGTTTGGACCAATTCATGGTGGAGGGAGCCTCTAAAAACCCCAGTTTGGACCAATTCATGGTGGAGGGAGCCTCTAAACAGCCCAGTTTCGACCAATTCATGGTGGAGGGAGCCTCTAAAAACCCCAATTTGGACCAATTCATGGTGGAGGGAGCCTCTAACCAGCCCAGTTTGGACCAATTCATGGTGGAGGGAGCCTCTAACCAGCCCAGTTTGGGCAAATTCATGGTGGAGGGAGCCTCTAAAAACCCCAATTTGGACCAATTCATGGTGGAGGGAGCCTCTAAAAACCCCAGTTTGGACCAATTCATGGTGGAGGGAGCCTCTAAAAAACCCAGTTTGGACCAATTCATGGTGGAGGGAGCCTCTAAACAGCCCAGTTTGGGCAAATTCATGGTGGAGGGAGCCTCTAAAAACCCCAGTTTGGACCAATTCATGGTGGAGGGAGCCTCTAAAAACCCCAGTTTGGACCAATTCATGGTGGAGGGAGCCTCTAAAAAACCCAGTTTGGACCAATTCATGGTGGAGGGAGCCTCTAAAAAACCCAGTTTGGACCAATTCATGGTGGAGGGAGCCTCTAACCAGTCCAGTTTGGACCAATTCATGGTGGAGGGAGCCTCTAAAAACCCCAGTTTGGACCAATTCATGGTGGAGGGAGCCTCTAAACAGCCCAGTTTGGACCAATTCATGGTGGAGGGAGCCTCTAAAAACCCCAATTTGGACCAATTCATGGTGGAGGGAGCCTCTAACCAGCCCAGTTTGGACCAATTCATGGTGGAGGGAGCCTCTAACCAGCCCAGTTTGGGCAAATTCATGGTGGAGGGAGCCTCTAAAAACCCCAATTTGGACCAATTCATGGTGGAGGGAGCCTCTAAAAAGCCCAGTTTGGGCAAATTCATGGTGGAGGGAGCCTCTAAAAACCCCAGTTTGGACCAATTCATGGTGGAGGGAGCCTCTAAAAACCCCAGTTTGGACCAATTCATGGTGGAGGGAGCCTCTAAAAAACCCAGTTTGGACCAATTCATGGTGGAGGGAGCCTCTAAACAGCCCAGTTTGGGCAAATTCATGGTGGAGGGAGCCTCTAAAAACCCCAGTTTGGACCAATTCATGGTGGAGGGAGCCTCTAAAAACCCCAGTTTGGACCAATTCATGGTGGAGGGAGCCTCTAACCAGCCCAGTTTGGGCAAATTCATGGTGGAGGGAGCCTCTAACCAGCAGAGTTGGTGGAAATCAGGGTGGAGGGAGCCTCTAACCAGCAGAGTTGGGGGAAATCATGTTGGAGGGAGCCTAGTATTAGCAGAATTGTGCAACGCTTATGGTGGATGAGTATGAGGATGCGGAGGAATTGGAGAGGTTGAGTACAGACATGGAGTTTCATGTTGGGGTGCTTTACACAGGTGGGCACAAAAATGAAGGCTCTATCCAGTGGTGGTTCATTTTTATCAAAGTGAGCCGGTCGGCACTCTCAGCTGACAGACGGGTGCGCTTGTCAGTGATGATGCCACCGGCTGCACTGAACACCCTCTCAGATAGGACGCTGGCGGCAGGACAGGACAGCACCTCCAAGGCATATAGGGCAAGTTCAAGCCACAGGTCCAACTTCGACACCCAATACGTGTAGGGCGCAGAGGGGTCGGAGAGGACAGGGCTGTGGTCGGAAAGGTATTCCCGCAACATGCGCCTATACTTCTCACGCCTGGTGACACTAGGACCCTCTGTGGCGGCACTTTGGCGAGGGGGTGCCATCAAGGTGTCCCAGACCTTAGACAGTGTGCCCCTCGTTTGTGTGGACCGGTGAGAACTTGGTCGCCTACTGGAGGAACTGCCCTCCCTGCCGCCAACGTCACATGCTGGAAACATCTCCATCATATTCTGCACCAATTGCCTGTGGCAAGCATTGATGCGATTGGCCCTCCCCTCTACCGGAATAAAAGACGAGATGTTGTTTTTATACCGGGGGTCAAGGATAGCAAAGATCCAGTACTGGTTGTCCTCCATGATTTTGACAATACGCTTGTCGGTTGTAAAGCACCCCAACATGAACTCAGCCATGTCTGCCACAGTGTTAGTTGGCATGACTCCTCTGGCCCCACCGGAAAGTTCAATCTCCATTTCCTCCTCATCCTCCATGTCTACCCATCCGCGCTGCAACAATGGGACGATTCGAAGTTGCCCGGAAGCCTCCTGTATCACCATCACATCATCGGACAACTCTTCTTCCTCCTCCTCCTCCTCCTCCTCCATTAAACGCGATGAAGCGGACAGATGTGTGGACCTACTCTCCAGCTGTGACGGATCGGATGCTATCCCTGACTCCTCTGTGTGATCTGAGTTATCCCTGATGTCAATCAGGGATTCTCTCAGAACACACAAGAGCGGGATTGTAAGGCTCACCATCGCATCCTCAGAGCTCACCCTCCTTGTGGACTCCTCAAACACCCGTAGGATGTCACAAAGGTCTCTCATCCATGGCCACTCATGGATGAGAAACTGAGGCAGCTGACTTTGTGGCACCCTAGGGTTTTGTAGCTGGTATTCCATCAAAGGTCTCTGCTGCTCAACCACTCTATTCAACATCTGAAACGTTGAGTTCCAGCGTGTGGGGACGTCGCACAAAAGCCGGTGTTGTGGCACATGCAGGCGTTGCTGGAGAGATTTTAAGCTAGCAGCGGCTACTGTCGACTTGCGAAAGTGGGCGCACATGCGCCGCACTTTCACCAGTAGCTCTGGAACATTGGGGTAGCTCTTTAGGAAACGTTGCACCACTAGGTTGAAGACGTGGGCCAGGCATGGAACATGTTGGAGTCCGGCAAGCTCCAGAGCTGCTACCAGGTTCCGGCCGTTATCACAAACGACCATGCCTGGGCCCAGGTGCAGCGGCTCAAACCATATTGCCGTCTCATCGAGGAGGGCATCCCTCACCTCGGAGGCAGTGTGCTGTCTGTCCCCCAAGCTGATCAGCTTCAGCACAGCCTGCTGACGTCTACCAACGCCAGTGCTGCAACGTTTCCAACTCGTAGCTGGGGTCAATCTAACAGCGGAGGAGGAGGCGGTGGCGGAGGAGGAGGCGGTGGCGGAGGAGGAGGCGGGTAGAGGAGGAGGAGGAGGGGGGTGTTCTTCTCGTGTCCCTGCCAGGAATGTTAGGCGGGGAGACGAGGTACACCGGGCCAGTTTGGGAAGCAGTCCCAGCCTCAACTACATTCACCCAGTGTGCCGTCAGTGAAATGTAGCGTCCCTGTCCGCATGCACTTGTCCACGCGTCGGTGGTCAAGTGGACCTTTGTGCAAAGCGCGGAACTAAGGGCCCGCCTGATGTTGAGTGACACGTGCTGGTGCAAGGCGGGGACGGCACACCGGGAGAAGTAGTGACGGCTAGGGACGGCATAGCGAGGTGCCGCAGTTGCCATCAGGTCCAGGAAGGCGGGAGTTTCAACAAGCCGGAACGCCAACATCTCCTGGGCCAGCAGTTTAGCGATGTTGGCGTTCAAGGCTTGCGCGTGTGGGTGGTTAGCAGTGTATTTCTGCCGCCGCTCCAATGTCTGAGAGATGGTGGGTTGTTGTAAAGAAGCGCCTGATGGTGCCTTTGATGGTGCAGGAGAAGGAGATAAGACAGGAACAGGGAGGATGAGGGAGAAGTCAACAAAGTGGCGGAGGCAGATGAAGTGGTGTCCTGGCTCGTCCTCTGGAGTGCATCGCCAGCACAGTCAGCAGTGGCAGTGGCAGAGGCAGAGGCAGTGGCAGAGGCAGTGGCAGTGGCGTGAACGGCAGGCGGCCTTTGTCCTGCCGTTGCTGCCTGCCACTGATTCCAGTGCTTGGATTCCAAATGACGGCGCATTGAAGTGGTGGACAGGTTGCTCTTCTCAGAGCCCCTAATCAATTTCGAGAGGCAAATTGTGCAGACAACACTATATCTGTCCTCGGCGCATTCCTTGAAAAAACTCCACACCTTCGAGAAACGTGCCCTCAAGGTGGGAGTTTTTCGGGGCTGGGTACGAACTGGAACATCTTGGGAGATTCCGGGTGTGGCCTGGCTTCGCCTAAGCTGCTGACCTCTGCCTCTGCCTCTAGCTACCCTTTTTGGTGCTGCACTTGCCTCAACATCCACACTACTTTCCCCGCTTGACATCCCCCCTGTCCAGGTCGGGTCAGTGTCCTCATCATCCACCACTTCCTCTTCCAACTCCTGTCTCATCTCCTCCTCCCGCACAATGCGCCGGTCAACTGGATGCCCTGACGGCAACTGCGTCACATCATCGTCGATGAGGGTGGGTTGCTGGTCATCCACCACCAAATCGAACGGAGATGGAGGAGACTCTAGTGTTTGAGCATCTGGACACAGATGCTCCTCTGTTAGGTTCGTGGAATCGTGACGTGGAGAGGCAGGTTGAGGGACAATGAAAGGAGCGGAGAACAGCTCTGGGGAGCAGGAACAGTTGGGGTTATTGTTCTGTGAAGCTTGGGAATTTTGGGAGGAAGGAGGACAAGACTGTTGGGTAATAGGAGGAGAGGAGGCAGAGTCTGACTGGCTGCTGGACAATGTGCTGTAAGCGTTCTCTGACAGCCATTGCAAGACCTGTTCCTGGTTCTCGGGCCTACTAAGGTTTATACCCTAATGTGGCAAGCAACCCTGGCACTGTGGAGTGGCGCAATGCTTGCTGCCCCACAGGAGTAGGCACGGGACGCCCTGTGGCTTCACTGCTACCTTGCTCCCCAGAACCATTCCCCCGACCTCGCCCACGGCCTCGTCCACGTCCCTTTCTGGGAGCCTTGTGCATTTTGAATTCCCAGTTAGAAATTGGCACTATATACCAGTAGCAAAAATTGTGGGTGCACGTAACCCCAATATATTCTTTGAATTCCCAGTCAGAAACTGGCACTATATACCAGTAGCAAGAAATGAGGGTATTTATAACCCCAATATATTCTTTGAATTCCCAGTCAGACAATGGCACTGTATACCAGTAGTAAAAATTGTGGGTGCACGTAACCCCAATATATTCTTTGAATTACCAGTCAGAAACTGGCACTATATGGCAGTAGCAAGAAATGAGGGTATTTGTAACCCCAATATATTCTTTGAATTCCCAGTCAGACAATGGCACTGTATACCAGTAGCAAGAAATGAGGGTATTTATAACCCCAATATATTCTTTGAATTCCCAGTCAGAAACTGGCACTGTATACCAGTAGTAAAAATTGTGGGTGCACGTAACCCCAATATATTCTTTGAATTCCCAGTCAGACAATGGCACTGTATACCAGTAGCAAAAATAGTGGGTGTATATAGCCCCAATTCTATTGCTAGGGGACTTGCAGGGTATTTCTGGGGTGAAGGTGGGGGGGCACACCGTTGGAACGGGTATCGGGGGTATATATCGGGTTATACGGGAATACACTGACAGTGTATTCCATTCAGGATCCTGGGAAAAGCTGGGTTGCGTGCGATTGAGCCCGTCAGTGCCACGTTACACTGACAAGCTTCTCCCTGGAATTTAGCTCTTACAAGAGCTGTTGGTTGTCTTCTCCTTCCTATCCTAGCCTGTCCCTGCCTACCCAGAATCTAAGCCCTAGCTAGCTGGACGGAAACCTCCGTCCTCGGTGAATTGCAAGCTCAGAATGACGCGAACCTGGGCGGCGCTGTTCTTTTAAATTAGAGGTCACATGTTTTTCGGCAGCCAATGGGTTTTGCCTACTTTTCTCAACGTCACCGGTGTCGTAGTTCCTGTCCCACCTACCCTGCGCTGTTATTGGAGCAAAAAAGGCGCCAGGGAAGGTGGGAGGGGGAATCGAGTAATGGCGCACTTTACCACGTTGGTGTTCGATTCGATTCGAACATGCCGAACAGCCTAATATCCGATCGAACATGAGTTCGATAGAACACTGTTCGCTTCATCTCTACTATTAATGTGACCCACCGCCTACTTTTGACGTCAACGTTAAATAACCAATGGCAGAAGGCCCGTGTCATCAGCCATCTGGGTACACTCATCATTGTGGAAGGCACGATGGATCTACACAAGTATGCATCTATCCTTGTGGACCATGTTCACCTCTACATGTGAATTGGTTTTCCTCAGGATGATGGCATCTACCAGCAGGACAATGCCACATGTCATAAATCTTGCAGTGTACGTGCGTGGTTGAGGAGCACCAGGATGAGTTTACCGTACTCCTTCGGCCAGAAAATTCCCCGGACTTGAACCCAATCAAGAATCTGTGTGGTCACCTCAAGCGGGTTGTTCGCGCCATGGATGCTCAACCGCGTCCCCTAGCCATGGCACTGGAGTCGGCATGGCTCAACATCCCAGTGACCATCACCACAACATCCCCTCTCTTCCTGCACGTCTCGCTGCGGTCCGCTCTGCCAAAGGGGGTTATTCTGGATTTTGACAGGTGGTCACATTAATGTGACCGGACTGTGTATGTAACTATATATGGTATCTCCATAGCTGTAATGACCCTTACGACCTTTGTTAATGCAGATTGAACGCCTGTATTGTATGTTTTTGTCACCCAGACCCCCCCTGGAAAAATTTAACCAAAATCATTCCCAATAAAAGTCCAACTCATCATGCAAAAAATAAGCCCTCTTATGGCAATATCAATAAATAAAATGAAGAAGTTAGGAGTTTTGTAAGACGGGGGGGATGGAAATTTTTTAAAAAGTTGCAACCAAATTACCCTACTTGCTTAAAGGGTTAAAGTCGCCAAATTTCGGAGGGGTCCTAAAGAGGAAATATGCCTATTCTTTATGATCCAACAGTAGGTAGACAGTATAAATCCAATTTCTTTTCTTTCTTTTTAAAGATCCACTTGGGGACCACAGGCTGCACATTGTAAACAGTTTGTCTGCGGATCCGGGCGCACACGAGGAGACCCATAAGGTGCAATGCATTTAAATTCCTATTTAGTGGGTTCTTTTTCATCTCCGAAAGCCGAGGCGCTCATAAACAAATCACCTCCTTACGAAAACTTTCCATCCAATATAAAGTTTTTTTTGTTTTATTTTATTTTTTCTTGGAGGTTGTTGTTCTCCAAATCACGAGACGAAATTGTTAGCATATGCAAAATAAATTCTTTATCACCAGGGCCCATGTCAGCACTTAGCCTTTTAAAAAATAATATCATTTTGATAGAGAAACCATAAAAATGAAAGATTTGCAATCATACGTTACATTTGCATGCTTGCAAGCGCTATTAAAGTCGATCATTTTATATAAAACGCTGTTTAAAACGTAAAATATGCAAATTGAATGGTCTTTCCTGCATATATTAACAGTCGGAATATGCTGGAGGATAGAACAAAAAAAAAAAAAAATGCCCAAATGCTTACAAAAACATAAACAAATAATGAATTTGGAATAACAGAGGAAGGAGCTATTTTAATATTGCGCAAATTTCGGATTCTGCGGATTGGCTGCTCGGCACGTAGCAAACTAGGAACTGCTTTATGATCTGCGGTAACCCTTGTGCTGCAAAACAAGGACATGGTATACAGCAGTCGTGGCAATGGGGGACGTCACTATGATGGAGTCATGGTGGTCGCTCTGGAGTCTGGCAGGGGGAGTTGGATAGACCGAATACATGGCAAGTGGCAACTTTTTATTGGGACTGATTAACCCCTTAAGGGTAGTTTGTACGTTGTCCGGGATAAAAACCAATCCCTACACTAACCTAAGCACACTACCCCGCCTACTCTCTAAATAACATAATCTATCAAAAATGTATATTTACCCATATCCCTTGGGCGGTCATGTGACCACCCCAGGGACATTTGTTGGCTATCCAGTGATGATCCGTTTCCCCGTTTTCGGAGACAGAATTTCACTACTATTCCACCCCCCCCCCCCATCACACTTACCTGTCTTCCTTCCAAGCTTCTTCCTATGGGATGGCTCCTACCTGCTTTCTGACTGCCGGTGCTCGCTGCAGTCCCATCGCTTCTCTGTGCTCTGCCACAAACAATCCACCTCTACAGCGCAGGCTTGCAAACAGCTCCCCTGCTGGATGGGCTGTCCCACAGGAGGAAGACTGGAAGGAAGAGAGGTAAGTATATAATGGGGTCGGGATTTGGGCTAGGTAGGTAGGGAAGGGATAGTAGTCGGTGGGATAGCTAAAGAGGCCAGGAGGGAGTATATGGGGGAGGGAGAGAGGAAGGAGGGAAGTGAAGTGAGACGGAACTACTGTGGAAGTTACTTAGCACGAAGCTGAACCCTGTAAACAAATGCAGAAGATACCAGTAGCTCCCAGAGACCCTAGGTCCTGTTCTGATGAGAGATATGTCCTGGCTTTGACTCATCTCCGTCCTCTCCCTGGTTCATCATTCCTCCCGTCTGCACCCCGGGAGTTGTAGGTGTGATGTGATGACTTTAGTCACATCATGTCTATCGTGTGTATTTTTTATGTTTGTTTGGTAAGAGAGGGACAAGATATAGAGATGAGCGAACAGTGTTCTATCGAACTCATGTTCGATCGGATATTAGGCTGTTCGGCATGTTCGAATCGAATCGAACACCGCGTGGTAAAGTGCGCCATTACTCGATTCCCCTCCCACCTTCCCTGGCGCCTTTTTTGCTCCAATAACAGCGCAGGGTAGGTGGGACAGGAACTACGACACCGGTGACGTTGAAAAAAGTAGGCAAAACCCATTGGCTGCCGAAAACATGTGACCTCTAATTTAAAAGAACAGCGCCGCCCAGCTTCGCGTCATTCTGAGCTTGCAATTCACCGAGGACGGAGGTTTCCGTCCAGCTAGCTAGGGCTTAGATTCTGGGTAGGCAGGGACAGGCTAGGATAGGAAGGAGAAGACAACCAACAGCTCTTATAAGAGCTAAATTCCAGGGAGAAGCTTGTCAGTGTAACGTGGCACTGACGGGCTCAATCGCCGCAACCCAGCTTTCCCAGGATCCTGAATGGAATACACTGACAGTGTATTCCCGTATACCCTATATATACCCCTGATCCACGTTCCAACGGTGTGCCCCTCCACCTTCACCCCAGAAATACCCTGCAAGTCCCCTAGCAATAGAATTGGGGCTATATACACCCACTATTGTTGCTACTGGTATATAGTGCCATTGTCTGACTGGGAATTCAAAGACTATATTGGGGTTACATGCACCCACAATTTTTGCTACTGGTATATACTGCCATTGTCTGACTGGGAATTCAAAGAATATATTGGGGTTACATGCACCCACAATTTTTGCTACTGGTATATAGTGCCATTGTCTGACTGGGAATTCAAAGAATTTATTGGGGTTACGTGCACCCACAATTTTTGCTACTGGTATATACTGCCATTGTCTGACTGGGAATTCAAAGAATATATTGGGGTTATGTGCACCCACAATTTTTGCTACTGGTATATAGTGCCATTGTCTGACTGGGAATTCAAAGACTATATTGGGGTTACGTGCACCCACAATTTTTGCTACTGCCATATAGTGCCAGTTTCTGAGTGGAAATTCCCCAAATAATTTGGGGATACATTCACCCTACATCTCAGGCTCTTGCCATATTTACCCAGGTTGTCAGTGCTGCACCAGCTCGTTCCCAGACAGCTCGGCCCGAAAAACACATTACATATATAGAGGATTTGGACAATGAAGACACCATGTTCTAAATCTAATCTGTCTGCACCTTCTCCTGAATTAAAATGAAGGCAGCTATTAACTTTCAAATAGCACTGCACTAAGGAACATCTTATCAGCTTGTCTCATGACATGCTACTAAGAAGTGTCATTTGTGTATCTTAATGTAAATATAGTTGTATAAGCTTGTTGGGTTTTAGGCACTGCCAAGTTATTTATTACCAACCGCTCCCTTATAATGATGACGCTAAAGTCACTGTGGGTGTTCAGAGCTCACAGCTTTTGTTGACATTTGCCTTGCTCTCTGTCGGTACCAGCTGTCTTTTTGGATACTGTAAAGTTATGTTGACTTTATTAACAGCTATAGAAGCTTTAGCCAGGTTGTGACGGTGTGTAACCCTAACAACACTAAGTGGGATACACATTAATAGTCAGTCTATGTACGCTAAACGCATCACTTAAGTAATTTTTTTCCCTCTCCCCTAATATAAGAAAGGAACAGACATTAGACCTAGACCGGGGTTCGAGGCTTGTAAAAATCCAGTATTATTTGTTCTCCATGATGTGAAGTATGCGTTAGACTCTTGAAAAGCAACCCAACATGAAGTCAGCCATGTGTGCCAGTGTGTTACTTGGCATGCCTTTGCTGGCCCCAACTGTAAGGGTCACTCTCCATTTCCTCCATTTTCCACTCCCCTTCACACCATTTGTGGTGAAGCAATGGGATGCACTGAAGTGCACCCTCTAGCCTCGTGTGGGACAGGGACATCAGATGCCACTCCATCCCCCTCATCTTCCTCTGCCAGCCAACGGTGCGAAGATGAGAGGAGTGTGCTCTGAATGTTTTCTGCCTAGCAGAGGCTAGTTCTCACTTATGAAAATGGCCCCACTTTGACCTGTATATCAGGCACAATGGTGTAGGTTTCAAAGAAACATGGCACCAACAAGTTGAAAACGTGGGTCATGTGTGGACCGTGTTTGAGTCTGGCAAGCTCCAGATCTGCTACCATGTTCCAGCCATTATCACAGATGCAAAAATGCCAGGCCCCAGGTGTAGCAGGGAAAAAAACATTGCCATCTCAGCCAGGATGGCATCCCTGACCTCGGAGGCACTGTGCTGTCTGTCCCCCAAGCTGATGAGCTTCAGCACGGCCTGCTGATGTCTCCCCATGCCAGTGTTTTAGCGTTTGCCGCTAGTAGCTGGGGTGGAGGTTGCAGCATCGTAGGGTTTCAGTCTACTCCTGCCATGAATTTTGGTCTGGGAGAGGAGATAGGGTACCTCAGTTTGCACCCTGGGACCAGACTCCACCACCATTCACCCTGCCTGTCCTTAAAGATAAGCAGCATCCCTGACCACAGGCGCTTGTCCAAGTGTCGGTGGTCAAGTGGACCTTGCAGCAAAGCGCGGAACTAAGGGCCCACCTGATGTTGAGTGACACGTACTGGTGCAAGGCGGGGACGCCACACCGGGAGAAGTTGTGATGGCTAGGGACGGCATAGCGAGGTGCCACAGTTGCCATCAGGTCCGGGAAGGCCGGAGTTTCAACAAGCCGGAACGCCAACATCTCCTGGGCCAGCAGTTTAGCGATGTTGGCGTTCAAGGCTTGCGTGGGTGGGTGGTTAGCGGTGTATTTCTTCCGGCGCTCCAATGTCTGAGAGATGGTGGGTTGTTGTAAAGAAGCGCCTGATGGTGCCTTTGATGGTGCAGGAGAAGGAGATAAGACAGGAACAGGGGAGGATGAGGGAGAAGTCAACAAAGTGGCGGAGGCAGATGAAGTGATGTCCTGGCTCGTCCTCTGGAGTGCATCGCCAGCACTGTGAGCAGAGGCAGTGGCATGAATGGCGGGCGACGTTTGTCCTGCCGTTGCTGCCTGCCACTGATTCCAGTGCTTGGATTCCAAATGACGGCACATTGAAGTGGTGGACAGGTTGCTCTTCTCAGGGCCCCTACTCGATTTCGAGAGGCAAATTGTGCAGACAACACTATATCTGTCCTCGGCGCATTCCTTGAAAAAACTCCACACCTTCGAGAAACGTGCCCTCGAGGCGGGAGTTTTTCGGGGCTGGGTACAAACAGGAAACATCTTGGGAGATTCCGGGTGTGGCCTGGCTTCGCCTAAGCTGCTGACGTCTGCCTCTAGCTACCCTTTTCGGTGCTGCACCTGCCTCAACATCCACACTACTTTCCCAGCTTGACATCCGCCTTGTCCAGGTGGGGTCAGTGTCCTCGTCGTCCACCACCTCCTCTTCCAACTCCTGCCTCACCTCCTCCTCCTGCACAATGCGCATGTCAACTGGCTGCCCTGACAGCAACTGCGTCTCATCGTCGTCGATGAGGGTGGGTTGCTGGTCATCCGCCCCCAAATCGACCGGAGATGGAGGAGACTCTAGTGTTTGAGCATCTGGACACAGATACTCATCTGTTAGGTCCGTGGAATCGCGAAATGGAGGGGCAGGTTGCGGTACAGTCAAAGGAAGGGAGAACAGCTCTGGGGAGCAGGGACAGTTGGGGTTATTGTTCTGGGAAGATTGGGAATTTTGGGTGGAAGGAGGACAAGACTGTTGGGTAAGAGGAGGAGAGGAGGTAGAGGCTGACTGGCTGGTGGACAATGTGCTTTAAGCGTTATCCGACAGCCATTGCAAGACCTGTTCCTGGTTCTTGGGCCTACTAAGGTTTGTACCATTCAGCCTAGTTAATGTGGAACTTTTGTGCAAAGCGCAGAACTTAGGGCCCGCCTGATGTTAAGGGACACACGTTGGTACAAGGCTCAACTCACCCTAAGGGCCAAAAACACTGCTGGTGCAAGGCTCTACTCATGCCACGGGCCTCAATCTCTGCTGGTAGCTCAGCTTAAGGTCCTGTAACTTTGTTTGGAAGGGCTCATGTTAAGGGCTAGAAAAGTGAATTTTGGAAGGTCTGACCACATCACACACACACACACACACACACACACACACACTCAAAATGACAGTTAAAGGTGAGGGCTTTTGTATTTCCCATTGTCTATTCCATCCGTGGTTGTCATGGGGAACGTGATTTAAAGGGGTGGTTGTTACTGTTTGTTGAGCTTAAATGGAGGTTTGTGTCCATCCATTTGGGGAGTAAAGAAGGTTTCCAGGTATTTTCCCACTTTGATAGAGGTTTTTTTGAATGTGTAAAGTGTGTAGTTGTTAGGCTGTGATGTTGGGGTAATAGAGGGTCTTTGGTGTGTTAGATGCCCCCAGACATGCTTCCCCTGCTGTCCCAGTGTCATTCCAGAGGTGTTGGCATCATTTCCTGGGGTGTGATAGTGGACTTGGTGACCCTCCAGCCACGAATTTGGGTTTCCCCCTTAACGAGTTTATGTTCCCCATAGACTATAATGGGGTTCGAAACCCATTCGAACACTCGAACAGTGAGCGGCTGTTCGAATCGGATTTCGAACCTCGAACATTTTAGTGTTCGCTCATCTCTAATACTTATAGTTTGCCTATCCATGCCTATGAGTGAAGAGAGCCATTGGCGCATGCGAAGGTCTACAATGAAACAAGGGTAGTAGACCTAAGCGTCACCCCTGGAGCTTCAGAGAAGACTCTGATGAAACTATTGGACTCACCTCTCGATGAGTATTGAGGATTTTTGGCCACTAAACCACAGGCAAGGAGCTAAGGACCAGCTAGTTGTTTAGTATCCCAAATTCATCTAGCTTTTACAGTTAGATGTGCAAGGTTCCTTCTCTGGTAGCTCAAAGTTTGATACAAGTCAGAGGCCGTGTTGATGACCATTTGACCAATAATCCTGGGTAACTGGCATCGTCCTAATTTTTAGGCTAAGTGCTAGCAGTAAGGAAATGACACCATACACACAATGTTGGTATTAGTTCTTCTCTCAGTCGAGAGAACGTGAAGTGACGCACTATTATTAAAACAGCGTGAGGTTAAACAGAGATAACAACAATGTAAGTCTTTGTATTCATTCCTGATTGGTTTGGACATCTCAATCAAACAGAAAGAGAAAGTTTAAGCAGTTCCATATATAGCCAGCTACTCCTGGTCCTGCGTGGTGTCCCAAGGGAGCTGTCTTCTGTCAGGTGCCATCTTATCATATATCACTATATCCTAGTTTCAAGCATAAGCAACTATATCTAGCATTCAACTTTTAAGGATAACAATGTTTTTCATACATTACATGATTATAATCTCCACACCTCTATCTATGGAGATTTTGGTCTCTTCTGAATTGGAAGTTCTCAATGCTACCAAAGGAGAACATTCTGAAAAATTTGGGTTGTAGGGAACTTTTTAGCATAGATTGTCAGAACTTGAAACCAAGGACTTCAGTGCCCCAGGCTGCTGCTCTTCCAACTGAGCTATTCAGCCTCCTGGACAGCTCCTGTGCTGATCTGAGCCTAGTTCCCGGTACCTCTAGTTTCAGTCCCCGCCTCTCTGGCTTGCTCCACCCTGTTCACTGATTGTACTTCCTATATAAACCCAGCCTTGCACTTCCTGCCTTGTGAGATTATTGTGCTCCCAGCCTGTAATCTAGCTGCTCATCTAGTGTATCGACCACTGGCTTGCTCCTGACTACGTTATTTGCCTTCTCCTCCAACACTGATACTCATCTCGTGTACTGACCACTGGCTTCCTCCTGACTACGTTACCAGCCTTGCAAGTAAGTCACTTTCTAAGTAGTAGCAACTTAAGACTCCGAACCATACCGTTACATAGACATTGGAGGGATGTGGCTAGTGTTGTACGGTAAGACAATAGTATAGCGGAAGTCTAAAAGTCAGTGACCAATAAAAGTATAACTATTAGAGATGAGCGAGTAGTGTTCGATCGAGTAGGTGTTCAATCGAATACTACGGTATTCTAAATACTCGTACTCGATCGAACACTACTAGCTGTTCGAAGTTTAAGGTTCGATGCAGAACCAACGTTGATTGGCAGAATGCTATACATTCTGCCAATCAACGCTGGTTCTTCTCTTACCTTAAGAAGTCTTCTCCGTGCAGCTTCCCCGCAGTGTCTTCCGGCTGGAATTCACTCTGCCTAGGCATCCGGCCTAGGCAGAGCCGACTGCTCAGGCGTAGAGCCGGGCAAAGCCGACCGCGCATGCGCAGTCGGCTCTTCCTAGGCCCCGATGCCTAGGCAGAGTGAATTCCAGCCGGGAGACGCCGCGGGGGCACTGCGCCGGGAGAAGACTTCAAGGAGAATTCAGCCCGACCGTCACTCGTGGACTTGGTAAGTATAATGTTATCGAATTTTGCCTACCCCTGAAACGAGCATTTCCCCCCATCCGATACGGATTTAGAACCTCAGACATTTTAGTGTTCGCTCATCTCTAATAGCTATAGCGGTTGAAGATGTAGCAGTCATAACCGGGATCTGAAAGTAGACACATGGCCGGTTGAGAACTTTTAAAGAACTTTCAGATGAGGACTAAGGATTCCTTACAGAGCAGGTGGTCGATTTGTTTTTGGGTACAACCATGGATGGAAAGAGTTGTCCTCCTACAGATATCATCTGCGCCATAAAATGAGTTGGACTTTACTTTCCTTTCCAAAATTAGATCATGAACTTCTTGTCCAAGAAACTTGAGACATTTTCACAACTGTTGACAAATTCGGATGCATTTGATCCATCATCCTCCGGTAACCTCCAGCAACACTTTCATCCCAGACTCCCCACCACGAACTTCTGTCGACATCTCAGAGGAATGCTTTTCTTTCTTTCGACATTAGGTGCAGTGTTTCTGACAAGCAGAATGAAAAAAAAAAAAATATCACAAGTTTGACTTTTAGAAGCAAGTGCCCGGGAAGCTATTGTAAGTTTGACACACATCACTTCTGCTTTGCTTGTCGAGTTACATTTTTTTTGAAAAACATGAGCCATTTTCTTAAGTAAAAAACCTTACTCCTTAGAACTCGTATATGACCCTCATGGTGTCTCTCTGAACTCTGGATGTATAATTTCAGAGGTAAGTGGTCGATTCTCTGCATGTCAGTTCCCTTAGGCCGGGGTGGTGAACAGCTTCACACTGCTCGGCATACAGATTAAGGATGACATAAAATGGGAACCAATCGGCCAAAAATTGCTCGTCCTCTCCTCTCCTCCATTTGCTGGTACTTAACTGTAAAAAAAAAAACTGACGTAGGTTTTGCTCTACAAAAACCTTGAGTGACCCTAGTCTTCATTTTAGATATTTTTATACTCTACTTAAATAGAGCCGTTTTAACACATTGGTGGACCCAGTGCAAAGGTTTCATAAGTGGGCCCCCTCATCACCCACATAGTATAATGCCTCCCTAGTGGCCCTGTGCAATATCATACCCCTCTATGGCCCATCGCACAATCATTATATTCAGAATATATTATAATGTCACCCTCCAGTTGCTCCAGGTTGCCCTCATAGTTTCATATCTTCCCCAGGTAGCCTCCACAGTTTCATGTCCCCCTCCAAGTTTTCCTCCCAACGTTTTATGTCCCCCTCAGGAGGCCGCTATAGTTTCATGTTCTCCCCAGGTTGCTCTGAAAGTTTTGTGTCCCCCCACCACCAAGTTGCCGCCATTGTTTCATGCTATCTCCTTAGGTTTCCCCTATAGAGTCATGCACCCCGATTACTCCCATCATTTTATGTACCCCTAGGTTGGCGCCATAGTTTTAGGTCATCTTCATAGTTGCTCCTATAGTTTTATGTCCCCCCCAGATTGCTCCCGCAGTTTCATGCCCCCTTTCAGTTGCCCCCCACTGTAAATATTAAACAAATGAAAGCCTTAATCCTCACCTTTTTGGTGAGCAGACTCTCTGCAGCTGAGTCGCTGCCGGAGCATCCCCAAAGTTTGGACTAGAGGGGGGTGGAATGATAGGCCCCACTACCAACCTACCTACCATTCCTAAAAATCCAGCCCAATACTGAGCATTTACCAAAATGCTCAGCAGACAATAGTTATCTTCTGAGAACAAACTTTCCTCTGGAGTTTTCTCATCTCACCCACCTGAGTCGTCTGTGCGAGATGTACACCCCCTCCATTACCTGACCAGCCATCGATTTACACATTGTATTTAACTCAATGTGGATGAGTTGGAGTTTGGGCAGCCCAGACCCACTGCCCGGATCAGCGGGATAGTAAATGCAGGACTGTCCTGGACTTTTGTAGGCTAGTTATACATCAGATACCTGATATCTGACTAAATTCCATAATCTAGGGTTTGGGGACAGATCAACAATGCCCACTGAGAAAAGGAAGGATAGGGCATGTTGGCTTTCAACATGCCCAGTCCTTTGCTTTCAAGGCTAGAAATATGTTGGTATGGATATATATGTGGAAATATGGCTCAGTGGTTAGCAGTATCGGGGGCTGAGTCCTTAGATGGCTTAGTGGTTATTAGCAGTATAGTGGGCTGAGTCATTGGATGGATTAGTGGTTATAAGTATCAGCTCCTGAGTGATTGGGTAGTTTCATGGCTCAGTGATTAGCAGTATAGGGGGCTGAGTCATTGGATGGCTTAGTGGTTATAATTATCAGCTCCTGAGTGATTGGGTAATTTCATGGCTCAGTGGTTAACAGTATCGGGAGCTGAGTCATTGGATGGCTCAGTGGTTATTAGCAGTATAGGGGGCTGAGTCATTGGATGGCTTAATGGTTATAAGTATCAGCTCCTGAGTCATTGGGTAGTTTCATGGCTCAGTGATTAGCAGTATAGTGGGCTGAGTCATTGGATGGCTTAGTGGTTATCAGTATCAGCTCCTGAGTCATTGGGTAGTTTCATGGCTCAGTGGTTAACAGTATCGGGATCTAAATCATTTGATGGCTTAGTGGTTATAAGTATCAGCTCCTGAGTCAGTGGGTAGTTTCATGGCTCAGTAGTTAGCAGTATAGGGGGTTGAGTCATTGGATGGCTTGATGGTTCAGGGGCTAGTAGTATCAGTGCCAAAGTCATTGGATGGCTTGATGGCTCAGTGGTTAGCAGAATCACCTTTCAGCACTTGGGTCCTTGGTTTAATTTGGTGAAGGGAAATATATACATTGAATTTGTCTTTTCTCGGAGTTCCTTGCATATTTTCACCCACAAAAATAGATCGACTGGATTCCCATAAAAATGGACCTCAAATGTGGGGCAACTGGGATTGTGAGCTCCAGTAGGATCGGGGACTATTGGAAATGGTTCCAATCTTTACAGCTTTGTAAAATGTACTGGCACTGAATAAGTTACAATTTTCCGCAATATATTTGCTCTTTTGGACAGATACGATGTAACCGTCGGGTCAGATCTCCATCACGCCCCATCCACCATCACTCCTACTGTATGTTATAACTCTACACTCGACACGAGAGCTGTAATCCCGTTTAATGATGGTGTCGTTTCCTCTATGCTGAGAAGATAAATGATGACCCGGCAGATACAGATAATGAAGATAAAACAAATAGAAAATATGATTGATCTGCAGTATTTTTGGACGGATGGAGGTTGCGCGAGGGGTTGACACCAGCTGCTGAGGCCTTTTTGTGCTGGTAACAAAGGTCGTATTCTAATGACACATCCAAAATGTTCACAGATGGCTTTTGCTGTCAGAGTCTATTTAAGCTAATTCGAGGTCTAGCTGCCTGCAATGAATCAAATGATTTTGGTGGCAGTCAGAGGTCGGGATTGTACGCGGCTTATAATTGTATCCTACTGTAGTGTTCTCTGCTTTGTACCAGGAGATAGCAACTATACTTTATAATCCAAAAGGAGTCACAGTATAACACATTGCTGACCATTAGTATCGTAGATTTTGGTATTGTCATTGAGTCCTAGAATCTATCATAGTGGGAAGATTACGGACAAAAGGGATGGTAATGGGCACTGACACCACCCCAACCCGCAGCACCACCTGTCAGCCGTCAGTCTGTTACAGGAGTAGTCAAGGCACAAAATGAACATCTCTGTGACTAAAGATGGTTGAACAATAGTGGACAACTAAGGATTGATGGGCCAAAACCATAAGTGAGCCCACATAGGATAATTGGGGGTCAGCAGCAGCGTTGTTAGAAGGGTCTTCCCATGAACATGACCATATTTCAATCTTAGTGGTGACAATCTTCTGTTTTGATCGGTGGACCAGTGGATATGAGCATGAATGCCGGACCTTTCTATGATCTGACACTTGTTAGGAACCAATTTTTCCACTCCTTCTGCCACTCCTCATTGTCTGGCGACCAATAAAACAGGCAAGGCTTTCTAGCTTTCTGCCTTCCTACAACAAACCCTACATTCATTTTGACTCTTGACTCGGAGTTTGGATACATTTTTCATTCTTGGTCATCCAGTTCACCCATGGTTTTGTTTGACTAATGTCTATATCTCGCATCACTGTTGTTTTCTGTTAACCATAGGCGACCACTCTAAAGATCACAGCCTAGGGTTCAACTGGATACATCCAAATTATCGTCTAGAAGTCGCTTGTGAAGACTGGGAGAACCTTTTAGACTGGGAATCTGACACTTTTCAGCCCCAGACCAAATGAAGTACGAAGGTTCCACTTTTCATCCTATCCTACTAATATTATACATGTGAAAGTTTGGATGTTTGTGTGTTTGGATGTCTGTTCCTCAATCACACAAAAACAGCTGAATGGATTTGAATGACATTTGGCACATAGATAGTTTGTAACCTTGATTAAAACATAGGCTACATTTTATCCTGGTAAATGACATGGCTTCATGACTGTTATGAATTTATGTTCACATACTATATTACACTGCTCCTGCAGCAACTTATCTCAGGTCCCTGGGCTGTTATCTCTCTGTGTAAATACACGCTAACCCTCAGTGTGCACACATTTGCATATTATCTGATCTGCTCCAGGCAGTGTTGACAAACTGACATGGACAAACACCTTTAATCCAAATTGGCAGTTTGTCAATTTAAATCATACCTGGAAAAAGAGAATCTAATTTGTTGCAAACAATAGGAGCTATGAAGGAAGTCAGAAGTCACAGAGTTCTCCTCAAGCAGAGCTGAGGGTGATCAACAACACGCTCATTATACGGTGTCCCATCGAGCTGCTGAGATGCCGGAACAATTACAGGCACAGTGCGAAGAACAACTTCAGTGCCAGGCCAACTCGAGAGCTGCCAAAACACCAGAGCAGGCGGATCATCAACGCCAACAACACACTCATTATATGGTGTCCCAGCGAGCTGCTAAGATGCCGCAACAATCACGGGCACAGTGCAAGGAACGAGTTCGGCGGCCGGCCAGCTTGAGAGTGGCCGAAACGCCAGAGTAGGTGGATTATCAACACCAATAACACGCTCGTTATTCAGCGTCCCAGCGAGCTGCTGAGATGCTGGAACAATCACAGGCACGACGTGAGGAACAAGTTCAGCAGCAGGACAGCTTAAGAGCTGCCAAAACGCCGGAACAGGCGAACCATCAACGGGAGCAATTTGCTGAATATAGGCGAATCATCAACACCAACAACACGCGGACAGAGGCTAGTTGTACTATAAACTAAGATGGAGTTCGGGATTTTTTTTTATAAGTGCAGCTCATTTTTTTTTGTTGCAAGTGCATTTTACAAATAACAAAGTAAAAAGTCTAAGGTCAACCATTCCTTATAATTGTCACCTTTTGTACCCATATCATCAGGCAATAATAGCATTTAATGCACCCACTTCATTTTAAGAATTATACAGTATTACTATCTTACGCATACATCGAGCACCGCGTGAGAATGTTTCCAGATCGGAAGAGAAACGGCCTGGAATTGATATGTTAAAAGGAATTATTGTCTGCGGACAAGGTCACATTTGCATTAGTGATGGCTAAGTCTTGCAATTTTAACAGCTGGGAACCAAACTAACAGCAACGTGGCAAAATACATCTCTGATTTATACACTGGATTAATTTCTACCCGTAATATTCAGGACTTTTAAGTCTATCGAAAGATTTTAGTTAATATGTTAACTCGGATATGGATTTGGCATTTGTCGGATACTAGATGATCTAGACCAGGGGTGCCCAATACGTCGATCACGATCTACCGGTTGAACGCAATGGACGTATGGGTCGATCGTGGGATGCAGCCAGGGATCCCTGGTGTCTGCTTGTTCACAGTGCAGGCTGAGAGTCGACTCTCAGCCTGCGCTGTGAACAAGCTCTCCGGACACTTGCAGGCTGGGCAGCAGCAGCTCCGGGGGATGACGCGCTCCCCGCTCTTAGGGATGGAGGGAGCCGGGGTGCTGCTTCTTCACAGCACAGGCTGAGAGTCATCTCCGGACACTGGCAACCAGTGTCCAGAGATAACTCTCAGCCTGCGCTATGAACAAGCAGACACCGGGGATCCCTGGGTGGCCACAGAACACCGCTGTCTCCTGCTCTCACCCTCTGCCCGACCCCGCCCACAGTATTTGCCACACCCCGCTCAAAGACATGCCCCACCCACTGGCCCGCCCCAGTCCCGCCCACAAGAAGTGGGTAGTAGATCTTTTGCCTTGGTCAGTTTATAAAGTAGCTCACATGCTGAAAAAGAGTGAGCACCCCTGATCTAGACTAAACCACTCTCTAACACCCCACAAAGGAATAGGTCACGTGAGCAAAGTTGAAAATTGATTAATTGGCTTAAAAAAAGAAAAAAAAAACACCAAAAGTTATCCCTTTATGGGAGCAGAATGCTGCACCAAAATTGAAAAAGCAGGTTGGACTGGCCTATCGGAGAAGCGATGAATCCCCCAGTGAGCTCTGTGCCTTTATTGGGCACTACCGGATCCCCACTGCTTTTTTTAATAGGCAGTGGAGGTCTAGTAACAATCACGGTCACAAGCGGTGCTACGAGGCCAGCCAGAGATGGCCAGGGCCACACAGCAACATGATAGCAATCGGAGAATGGAAAGAGGCCCGGCATTAATGGAAAGAGGCCTGGGCATTAGGTCGGCCCCTTACCAATAGGGCTATCATTATACTCTGCGGTCGCCTTAGATCCCAGAGTCTAATAATTGGAGGACCAGGGGAGGTGATTAATAACAAATACTTATACTCACCTCTCCTGGAACTTCGATGGTTCTCAGCATCTTCTATGGGGCTTTTTCAGCCTTGAGTGAGGTCACGTGCCTCAAAAGTCAAGTGCAGCATGCGGCATAATGAAGTCAGCATGCCCCACATGACCATTGAAGCCCAATCACAGGCCCCAGAAGTGATGTCAGAGGGGTGTGATTCAGTCACACATAGAAGAAGACCGAAGAGGATGCAGAAGACAAATGGAGTGAGGATGCCCAAGAGAGATGAGGTAAGGTGAGTATATGTGTTTGTTATTTTCCATCAACTCCCCTGGGCCTCCAATTATTATACTCTGTATACGCTGTTTGCGTCCACTGTGTGGAGCATATATTACTTTGTGGGGCTACTGTAGAGCACATTACACTGTGTGGTGGCCACTGTTTAGTACAATGTTTTGTGTTTTGGCAACTGTGGAGCATATTGTACTGATTGGGGGACACTGTGCATTATATTATACTGTGTGCGGGGCCACTCAGGACCATATTATTCTGTGTGGGGGCTACTGTGGAACATATTATACTGTGTGGAGGCCACTGGGCACTATATTATACTGTGTGGGGGCTACTGTGGAGCATATTATACTGTGTGGGGACCACTGCACAATTTTTTTTTCCGATTGCTTTTTATTTAGAAAAAAATTAGGGGAAGCGCGAATGCAGCCCCCCACTACCACAAATTGTACAGTCGAGTTTCCCCACATCTGGGGGAAATCACAGGGGTCAATCCATCAAAAGTGCAACGATGAGATCTCACCCTGGGAATACCACCTTTTAGATTGTGGATTTTCCCCCCTGCCAGGTAAGTATCACTGTGTACTATATTAATCTGTGTGGGGGCCACTGTGTAGCATAACATACTGTATGGGGGTTACATTAACATTTTGTGTTTGCTGATTTCCCCTGTATCTGGGGTTGACATTTTAGCCCCCGTTACAGAAGGAGTTCAAACCCCTAACCGATGATGTTAAACTGATAAGCTTCCTCTAGGACCCAGCAACTCTGGCAGTTCCCAGCCACGATGGCCATGGTGGAGTCACATCATGTTGGTCTACATTTCTCCATAAGAAACTATGAATTGGAATTTCTTTTTGAAGAACTGGTAACATCTGACCGCCGTGTTTTGAGCAGTAAAATGTGTTGACAAAGATGCCAGAAAAACAGCCTCTTGCATGAAACCAGCCCAAGGCTAAGGTCCCACATTGCAGAAACGCAGCTTATTTTGTTGCAGATTTTGTTGCTGTTTTTTGAGCCAAAGCCAGGAGTGGATTGAGCAGAAGGCAGAGGTGTAACGACTTTATATAAATATCTCTCATTCCACTTGTAACCATTCTTGTCCTTGGCTTAAAAAACCGCAACGAAATCTGCAACAAAAAAAGTTGCGTTTCCGCAACATGGAACCTTAGCCTAAGGGTGCATTCACACTGAGTAAACACTAGCTTATTCTGAACGTAAAACACGTTCAGAATAAGCGGCGTCTAAAGCAGCTCCATTCATTTCTATGGGAGCGGGGATACGAGCGCTCCCCATAGAAATGAATGGGCTGCTTCTTTCACTCCGTGCAGTCCCATTGAAGTGAATGGGGAGTGCCGGCGTGTACGCTCCGGCATGAGCAGAGCTTGCCGTATACGCCCCATGTGGTGAGCCGTAGCCAAAACAGTTGGAAATACATTGTGTTGCATTGGGGCCTCAGACTAACATGGAGGAGTTTTTGTAAAATGAGCATGAAAAATCGTAAAAGAAAAATAAAATGCCTGGGGTTCTGATACACTCATAACGTCCTGTACATACAATTTTTTGCAGTTTAACCCTTGAGTACTATCATGGTGTCTGTCATACCCCACTATCATACTCCTATAATTTTTTAGTTTTTGTTTTTTACCTCCAGCTCAGTGTATGGACCTTGAAAAAACTGCTAGCTGTTTTCCCTGCACGGTTTTTGCCAACTCCGCGCCCAAATCCGCAATGTGGATTTTCCACCTCGCATCGACTGCGTTGGATTTTGCAGGCAGAATCCACCTGAAGGAAGATTTTTTTTCCGCTAGCGGAAAAATTGCTCAGGTGGAGGCGTTTTTTCCACGTGGATTCTGATGTGGATTCAGCATCAAAATCAGTGCCAAAAAATTCAGTGTGAATGGACCCTAATGCCCGGATCACAGAAAATTACAATGTGATAATGCCTGCAATGTATTAGGGTAACTTCAGACGGGTTTTTTTTGGACCGGAACCTGGGGCGGAGGCGGGTAGCCGCGACTGAATGCCAGTGCACTGCACCAACATCCAGTTGCACGCTCCGCTCCGGATTAGGCCCAATGAATAGGCCTAGTTGGGAGGGACGGTCTTCAGGCGCATGTCGCGAGGCAAATAGTCCATTCTGTATACTGCTGAACTTCCCTGTCCAGATTGTCCTGTGTGCACACCCGCCCCAGATAATAAGTGCTAATGACTAACCAGGCAGGATTGAGGTCACCTGAGTGTGTATTATGTGGAGCCTGGAGGGGGCGCTAACCTTACCATTGTCAGTCCTGTTTCCAAAATAAGTTTCTGCTCCGTTCCTTAAACCAAAATACATTGAGATTTTCAGAAGATTTCTTCTGATTGGAGATGGAGGCAGTTGAGGATCTGGAGGAAGGAAGAGATGTGACCGGTGACTCTCCTGTGAGTGCTGCGCCCTGAGAGGTTTGCTTGTTTGTGGGTGCATGTGGTTGACAATCTATCCACGTGTAGTGACCAGTGAGCGCACGGTCGTACAGTATATAGAAATTCCAGAGGCAAAATAATTGATATGTTTTTTTTTTTGTTTGGTTTTTTTTTTGCATTTTTTTGCAATTTTTTTTTAAATGCAAAAAAACTGTATTTGTATTTTCAAGTTGTTGTCCTTAAGGAAATAGGATTATTCCCTGGAGGCAAGGGGTAACATAACAATTAAAAAACAAAACAAAACATACTCACTTGTCCCCTTTCCTCCGGTGTTCCAGGCCACTATTTGGGATTTTTCCAGCACAACCCCTGTAAGGTCATGTATTCTCAACATGTGTCAAGGATTTTAAAAACCTGACTGATGAGAATTAATAATACATATTAAAAATAATATCTAAAACAAAAACAGTGCTGCACATTTCCACAGGTTGTGTTTGGTATTGCATCCACTTCTATTGTTACTTCCTGGAGATCTGACTACTCTTCAGGGAGTCGACTGCAATGTTTAAGGGAATCGCAGGAAAAATTGCGGCGTTTTATAGTAAGGATTCTAGGGAATTAGAGATGAGCGAGTACTGTTCGGATCAGCAGGCACGCATTGAAATGAATGGAAGCACCTGGTACTTCCGCTTTGACGCCGGCCGCTTAACCCCCCGCGTGCCGGCTACGTCCATTCATTTCAATGCGTGCGTGCTGTTCGGATCGGCTGATCCGAACAGTACTCACTCATCTCTATAGGGAATCCCATGCTCCCTTTGCAGTAAAAACCGCAGTGTTGGCACGCCGTAATTTCCAAAACGGTGTTGGTCGCAGCATGTCAATTATACCTACAGATACGCAGATGGTTTCATTATACGTATAACTGTAACAGCCTGCGGAGGAAAACTCCAAGGACTTTCTGTCTACAGCGTTTTTTGCTGCGGGACATCCCGTAGGGCCTTAGGGTAAGTTCACAGGGGGCGGCTTTCTGTCGTCCGCCTCGGGCAGCGAAAAAGGCAGGTTCACCCCTGGTAGTGAACATTAGAAATCGAACAATTTGGAATATTCGGATCAAATCTGGTTTATTATAAACCGATTCGGCCAACTCTATCTGAAATTTCACAGTATTTCTCTCTTCACTTGGGTCCTATGATCCCAGTCTGACCTCTTGTGCCTCAGTGGTGACGTAAGCATGGTGTCATGTCGCAGGCCTCAGCTGTGACCCTGAGCGTATGACATCATAGAAGAACATCAAACTCTGACTCGGGTGTTCTTCTATGATGTCACGGGTCTGAAAAAGGAAGACCCAGGTCACCGGAGGCCTGAAAGAGGTGAGGGAAAGGAGTTTGAGTGTTTTTTTTGGGGGGTTTGCCTCCCCTGGCCCTCCACCCACTATATTTTGAGGTATAAAGAGACCCCAGAGTATAATATTTTACTCCAAATTATGTTGTGGCAGCCGTATTAGTTCATCTGAGACAAATCCAAATTGTTTGGTTTCATTAAAACCTGAACAATTTAGAATATTCAGGTGGAATCTGGTTGTTAGCAAATTAATTCTCCAAAAGTTAATAATTCCTTTCCCAGGTGGCAGAGATGGTTCTGTCTCTAGCTGTCTATGTCTAGATGATGTCTGGTCAGACAGGAGGCTGAACTGTATAATAACAACAAACTGTCCCTTGTTCATCCGAATGATCTCGCCATCACTCAGATGACCGTCCAAAATCTCATGCCACTCGATGTACCTGGATGCCGCGAGTAGGAATATCGGGGCCTGATACAATTATTGGTCAAGGGGAGGGTTGAGCCAATCTTGAGATTTCAGGATCGTTTTTAAAATCCGATTTTTGATCATTTTCCAGCCGATCGTGAAATTTGCTCGATCACTGATCGGGATCTGATCTTTCCTGCTCGCCCTAGTCTAGGGTAGAGATGTGAAAAGTGAAAGCACCAGGGATGAGAGGTGGCTTTAGCTACTTTCGGGTACTTCATATGCACCCCACTAATACCTTAGTTTCAGGTGTAACTAATAAAATTTTGGTAGGGACATGGACATAACGTAAGAGGACAATACACAAAGTCTAAGACTACTCCCTGGATCCAGGAGATGCAGCCTAGGTCCACCGCCCTTCAGTGACCGTGTAGACAGTGTTTCGTACGTGTTTCCTATTCCGTTACGAAGCCTACATCTGGTAACCATCTTCTATTGTACTTTTCAGACAGAAAATAGAAGAGACAGGACGTTGTTGGATATCGAGGCCAGACAGCAAGTCCTGTTGGAGAACATGGTCATCTGTGACCACATGCTGGCTCAGCTGCATCGGCTGCGCAACTGTCTGGCGGTTAGTATTCACCGTGTGATGTCCAGGAAGTGCCAAGGGCAATGTGATACAAATCATGATATGTAGAGATTTATGGGCCAACGCTAGACCTTCAAATTTATAAGGGGGCAACTCAGCAAGTTCATATGGACTTGGTAAAAGAATATCAAAGTACTATCGGTCAGTGAACTGCAGAAGCATATCCCCCCTCCCCTCAATAACATTGCTTCTATGGAGGAATATGGGGCCACAGATGGGCGAATCCCCTGAACACTTGTTTCATCCCGTGTTCAGATGAAGCGATCCCCTGGTCTGTTTCGGTCCAAACTTGTTCAGATAGAACTAGAACTTAAATTATTGTACTCAGTTTTTTGGAAAATTTGCTACAAACCCGGCTCATTACAAACCAATGCACTTCTCTCTAGTCAAGAGCTCTTTCTATTTGTGCCTATTGTGTATATTTCATGGCACCCAAAAAAAGGGTGAGTTGTTTCATAATTTTTGTAAAAACTTAAGGAGGGATTAATATACAGTATATCTAGGGGAGCCCCATCGATGGCAGACTCTTCTGGCATCCACTGCTGCCCTGTGATAACAAAGGATCGGCCATGTTGAAATCCAACATGCCTGATCATTCTTGTTTTCCACTTGGGATTTTCATTACAAACCCACGTGTGGTTCTTTCTTTTATTTGGGGTTGTTTTATTTTTCCATGAATTTTTTTTTATTTTTTATATCTAGGACACAGAAAGCCCAGAGACCGAATCTCAAATTCTCGACCAGCCAGAATATGAAAACATTGCTAAACTTCAAAGTGACTTATCAAAGGATCCAACCCCTAAAGTTGTACCAGGGGTAGAATAAGTCGTATTCGCGGCTATGGACGGACTCATCAGTTTTCTATGAATATTTTTAATAAATGCATTGCAATAAATTTCTGTAAAGTTTTATTTATAAATTATGCAGCCGCCCTTAAGACCAGGTGGGGGGTAGTACAAGTTGTAGTCATGGTGGCTGGGATCTCTAGAAAACCCTCCGGTGCCCCTGACGTCCAATGCAATGAAAACTGATGTATGATGGTTTGGGTTGAGCCAATCTTGAAATCCGATTTTTCGATTGTTTTCCAGCCGATCCCGATCGTGAAATTTGCTCGATCGCCGATCAGAATCCGATCTTTTCCGATCCCGATTGCTCAACCCTAATTTTAGCTTTTCCCACAATGATTGGCCAGTAGCACGGTGGAAACTAACGTAAGACCTCGATCCCGCCTAAAAAGATCATGATCGCAATTCTGATAGCGATCGTGAAATTTGCTCGATTGCCAATCGGAGTCCAATCTTCCCCGATCCGGATCGCTCAACCCTGATGATGGTGGTTGTAGTATCTCTAGTGGGAAGCCTTCCTGAGTATGATGATGGTTGGAGTCTAGAGATGAGCAAACAGTAAAATGTTCGAGGTTCGATATTCGTTTCGAGTAGCCCCTCAATATTCGACTACTCGAATCTAATATCGAACCCTATTATAGTCTATGGGGGGAAAATGCTCGTTTCAGGGGTAGGCAACATTCGATCAAATTATACTTACCAAGTCCACGAGTGAGGGTCGGGCTGGATCCTCCGTGCAGTCTTCTCCTTGTGGCGTCTTCCGGCTCTGAATTCTCTCTGCCAGGAATCGGGCCTGGGCAGAGCCGACTGCACATGCCCACACTACAAGCAGACATGCGCAGTCGGCTCTGCCCAGGCCCGATGCCTGGCAGAGTGAATGAAGAGCCGGAAGACGCCGCGGGGACACTGCACGGAGAAGACTTCTAAAGGTAGGAGAAGAACCAGCGTTGATTGGCCAACTGTATAGCATTCGGCCAATAAATGCTGGTTCTGCATCATACTTTTACATTCGAACAGCGAGTGGTACTCGATCGAGTACGAGTATTTCGAATACCGTAGTATTCGATCGAGTACTACTCGCTCATCTCTATTGGAGTCCTCTTGAAGGTGAGTCCAGGATTACAATGTAAGATATAATGGAAGCAAAAACTCCAGTTTTTAGTTATTAATTCATCAATCTAATGGGGGCCCACTTCTTTAGGAACTTCTACTTTGACTGGGGCTGAAGTTAGTGTCTCCCATAGAGATGCAGTTTTCCTCTTGTAAAGTATGCTCTTATTCCTGGCAGTGGGATAGAACGGGCCGGGTCATGGGTATGAGGTCTACATAACAATTTACCATCAAAACCTCTTCGGCAGTGATTCCTCCCATCTCACATCTGCTGAACAACACTGACGCTGGCCCGAGCTAAGTCCCTGGATTTGCTGGAATTCCTAATTTTTTAAGTCTCCCTAAATGGGGGGAAAAGGTAACGCAATTCCTCCTACAGTAAAGAAGACACCTTACTACTTTTTTTTCCCTTTAAAAGTGTAAATGCCATGATTTGGCCTGCAGTGTTTTTGCTGTGACCCACTATGTGGGGGTTGACCCTTAGTTCACGTCTGCCATTGGTAATCCGTTTGGGGAGTTCGCATGGGGACCCCGCCCCAAATGGAATACCAAATACATTGGCAAGCGGTGTGCAGTGAAAGCACACGGACCCCATAGACTGTAATGGGGTCTGTGTGCTTTCTGCGAACTGTCCGCACAAATCATAGGGACATGAAAGTAGATCACAATCTACTTTTCTGTCCCCATGTTCCATGCGGGCAGCATGCAGAAAGCACACGAACCCCATATAGTCTATGGGGTCCGTGTGCTTTCACTGCACACCGCTTGCCAATGTGTTTGTTATTCCGTTGGGGGGGGTCCCCATGCGGACTTTCCTAACGCAGATATGAATGAGACCTTAACCTTGAACAGGAATGGTGAACACTTTTCTTCCCATCCCTCATATATCCTAAGTCAAGGGGTGTACCATCAGCTCAACCCAGACAAGTTTTAGGTTAAATAAGTCCATATAAGTCCCTAATGGACCTTATTCTGCCACAATTGACTTTCTATATCAGTTGTGGTGGAATAATGTGGGGTCTCCGGTACATTCTCCCGGGCGCTTGCTCCTAACACCTGGGATTAGCAAACAAAGTGGAAACAGTAGCCTCCAGAATTGTCCGTGATCAGAGACAATATCAATAAAAAATACATCTTATCCTGCAAAAAATAGACACCTGACACTGCTCTGTACACTGAAACATAAGAAAGTTACAGGTGTAAGAATATGGTGGTTCAAAGAATTTTTTTTTTTCCTCCAAAATTTTGAAATCTTGTACTTATTAAAACATTAAGAAAACTATATAAATGTGGTATCATACTAATCTGGAGAATAAAGCTAACATAGCATGGAAACCAGAAAAACAAAACCCCTAAGAAAATGGCGATTTTTTTATTTTTATTTTTTTTTTATTTGTTTTTTGTATTAGTTCCACTTTTCTCAGAATTTTTTTTCCTGCTTCTCAGTAGCTTGTACAGATTAATAAATGGTACCAAGTCCAACTTGGCACGCAAAAAATAAGTCCTCATACAGAAACAAGAGAAAGTTATGGCTTTTGGAGTAAAAAGCAAAAACATTAACATGAAAAATATCTAGGGGCAACAGGGTGGCTCAGTGGTTAGCACTGCAGCCTTGCAGCACTGGAGTCCTTGGTTCGAATACCACCAAGGGCAACATCTGCAAGGAGTTTGTATGTTCTCCCCGTGTTTGCGTGGATTTCCTTCAAAACTCCAAAGGCATACTGATAGGGAAAATATAGATTGTGATCCCAATAACAACATTAGGCCTTCCTGCAAAAAATAAGCCCTTATACAATTCTGTTAACAAAAAAATAATTCAGAAAGTGTCGATGTGAAAAAAAAAAAAAAAAACACTAAAAGGGCTTTTAATTTGCAAAGGTAGTAAATAGAGATGAGCGAACACTAAAATGTTCGAGGTTCGAAATTCGATTCGAACAGCCGCTCAATGTTCGAGTGTTCGAATGGGTTTCGAACCCCATTATAGTCTATGGGGAACATAAACTTGTTAAGGGGGAAACCCAAATTCGTGTCTGGAGGGTCACCAAGTCCACTATGACACCCCAGGAAATGATACCAACACCCTGGAATGACACTGGGACAGCAGGGGAAGCATGTCTGGGGGCATAAAAGTCACTTTATTTCATGGAAATCCCTGTCAGTTTGCGATTTTCGCAAGCTAACTTTTCCCCATAGAAATGCATTGGCCAGTGCTGATTGGCCAGAGTACGGAACTCGACCAATCAGCGCTGGCTCTGCTGGAGGAGGCGGAGTCTAAGATCGCTCCACACCAGTCTCCATTCAGGTCCGACCTTAGACTCCGCCTCCTCCGGCAGAGCCAGCGCTGATTGGCCGAAGGCTGGCCAATGCATTCCTATGCGAATGCAGAGACTTAGCAGTGCTGAGTCAGTTTTGCTCAACTACACATCTGATGCACACTCAGCTCTGCTACATCAGATGTAGCAATCTGATGTAGCAGAGCCGAGGGTGCACTAGAACCCCTGTGCAAACTCAGTTCACGCTAATAGAATGCATTGGCCAGCGCTGATTGGCCAATGCATTCTATTAGCCCGATGAAGTAGAGCTGAATGTGTGTGTTAAGCACACACATTCAGCACTGCTTCATCACGTCAATACAATGCATTAGCCAGTGCTGATTGGCCAGAGTACGGAATTCGGCCAATCAGCGCTGGCTCTGCTGGAGGAGGCGGAGTCTAAGGTCGGACCTGAATGGAGACTGGTGTGGAGCGATCTTAGACTCCGCCTCCTCCAGCAGAGCCAGCGCTGATTGGTCGAGTTCCGTACTCTGGCCAATCAGCGCTGGCCAATGCATTCTATTAGCTTGATGAAGCAGAGTGTGCACAAGGGTTCAAGTGCACCCTCGGCTCTCCTACATCAGAGCCGAGGGTGCGCTTGAACCCTTGTGCACACTCTGCTTCATCAAGCTAATAGAATGCATTGGCCAGCACTGATTGGCCAGAGTACGGAATTCGGCCAATCAGCGCTGGCCAATGCATCCCTATGGGAAAAGGTTTATCTCACAAAAATCACAATTACACACCCGATAGAGCCCCAAAAAGTTATTTTTAATAACATTCCCCCCTAAATAAAGGTTATCCCTAGCTATCCCTGCCTGTACAGCTATCCCTGTCTCATAGTCACAAAGTTCACATTCTCATATGACCCGGATTTGAAATCCACTATTCGTCTAAAATGGAGGTCACCTGATTTCGGCAGCCAATGACTTTTTCCAATTTTTTTCAATGCCCCCAGTGTCGTAGTTCCTGTCCCACCTCCCCTGCGCTGTTATTGGTGCAAAAAAGGCGCCAGGGAAGGTGGGAGGGGAATCGAATTTTGGCGCACTTTACCACGCGGTGTTCGATTCGATTCGAACATGGCGAACACCCTGATATCCGATCGAACATGTGTTCGATAGAACACTGTTCGCTCATCTCTAGTAGTAAAACTTACAAAAACAAATTTGAATTTTTTCATTACACACACACACACACACACACACACAAAAATACATTTCATGAAACCAGAATATCTTTTAATTACTTTGTCTGATAACTTTTAGGATTTTTTTTATTTTTTTTTTAACAGTTTCTCATGGGATCTTCTCATCTGCAGCCATACGAAGGCAGCTGAAGAGGTCATGTACACCTCTGGGCATGGAGAACGTTCAGCGGTACGTGAAGTCTCTCGAGTCCTTATTATTCAGCTACATCCTGTAATATGGAATATCAAAAAATTGGAATATATGAAAAATTAGAGGCAGAATTCTATTGGAGCTATAAGTTACTGATGTGATTTCCTTCTCCTTTTCTTTTGGCTTGACGTATTCCAAGATGACTGGAGTGAGATGAGCAGCTTTACAAAACAATAAAAGCAAGCATGTGATTTTGTGATACTCTGTCTGGAGATGTTTTTGGTATGTGGCCACCTAGTGGTGGTGGTTTAGATTGCACCTTGTTAAACTGGTTCTCCAGGGAAAGTCTTTAGACTTGCAGATAAATCACAGCTTTGAAGGCCGGTTCTAACCCTGGGGCACGTGATCTGAACCAGCACCTGCAACCCGAATTGCTCCACCAATGCCTCCCTCCCCTGTGTTCTCTGCTAGTGAACTGGACAATGGGTGCTGGCTGAATTCATCATTATAGTATGGAAGTCAACCCCTATATTATGGGTAATGGTAACTGCCTGTGAGAATGGAAGAGGTTGGTGGTGGAGACAATCGGGGGGCCGGGTGCTGGTTTCGATTACGTGACCAGGGCCAGAATCAGCCTGAAAATTGGGAGTTCATCTGGAATATCTGGGGCGTGGAAACATAGTCTAAGAAATGCATCTGTAAAATTGGGGCACAAAGTCCTGTCTTGAAAAACACAATGAGTTTCCACCTCAATCTTTTCCGCAGCATTTTTGTTTCTGTTTTGCCGCGACTCGCTATGTGGAGCCTTAGCCTAAAAGACAGAATGCGGTGCACAGCAAGTAGACCGGTTTTTAGTGCAATTTTAGGGCATTTAGCTCAGCAACATTCCCCACCAGGAATAGAAAAACGTGGCTGTTCCAGTCCAAAAACAGCACCACACCTACAGCTTGTGTTTGGTACTGCAGTATAGCAGGGCCCTGTCGCAGGATTGAAACACCCGGTTTGCCCATGGTGGAAATGCAGTGGGAAAAATCGCAGCATTTTACATTAAGGGCAAAGTGGGATTTTAGTGAAACCCATGCCCACTTTGCGGTCAAAACTGTGGTACGGACATGCCGCAACTTCCAATACCAGCACGGTTTTGGAAATTGCAGTATGTCAATTATACCTACAGAGACGACGGCGGTTTCCCTCCATAGGTATCATTGTAGCAGAAAGTCCGGGGAGGAAAACTCAGCAAACTTTCTGTCTAAAGCACTGTGGGAAGAACCGCAATACGTTGCGTCAGTGTTTTTTCCCGCAGCACTTTATTGCTGTGGGACATCCCATGGGGTCTTAGCCTTAAAGTGAATGGGAGTGAGCTGCAATACCACACACAATCTGAAGATGGCTATGGCACTGGTTGGTATATATAGCACATAGTACACAGTTCAAGGGATTGTCCCATCTCAAGGATCCTATCTATACTGGTAGCTTATGTAAATTGAAGACTTTTCCTAAATATATTGATTTAGATGTTCAGCTTTGTTTCCCTGCTATGTGACCTTATTCCTCCCATTAAATACACAGCATTGCTATAACCACGGAGCTATAGGACAAGTGACGTCACTCACTGCTCTGCCGGCTGGAAAATTGTTCAACTAATTGCAGTAAGCTGATAAAGCCGAGTCTTTTATCTCTCTATATAAACACACAGATAACACTGAGTCCATTGTGTACAAGCATCTGCATATTAGCTGATCTTTATAAGTGTTGTAAGACTTCTCCAGCCACTTAGTAAGAGGGAGGAGAAATACAGGGAGTGAGATGGGAAAAATCCCTTTAAGAGCCTTCTAAGAGATTCTCATATGTACCCATTTTTTGCATCATCCATGTCCCATCCATACACTTCAGCATCGTTTACACTTCACTTTCCTTCTCTATCTGGCCCAGGCCACCATGATGACTTGTTTACAACAAGTCTTTGCACACAAGCTCCCTATCATTCCCATTCTCCCCAAATAGTAATCGTGCCATCTTTTGTGCCACAGCCTCCTCCACAGAATCTCTCCTTGACTATATACTGCTGACCATCTACTACTTTCACCATGAAAGGGTTAGTTGTCTCCTTTCTGACAGTGGAAGGCTGTGTATCATAAATCTTCTCCCTCCAGTGCACCAGAGGGCAGGGGTAATACATTTACAATACACAGATTGCTGGTTATCAAAGAGAATCGGAAGACATTTATCCAACCCTTGTGTGGTGAGGGCGACCTTTGGACCTCCTTAACCTCTTGGTAAGGATGGACGTACCTCTAAAGAATCTTTACGGTTCAGGTTCATATTGGCTAAAGATTTGTTTCAGGTTGAACAAGTTCAGATAGGAATTGTAGTAAAATTATAATACTTTGGAATCAACGAGGCCCAGAAGAGGTGAGGAGAGTAAAATTGTTTATATTTTGCACCTTCAAACAATTTGGAATATTTGTCTCGCCCAACTATAGCGATGAACTCCCAAAGTTTTGGCTTGGGGTCGGATTTGGTTTGTTCAACAACTGGACACCCCAATAACTCAAAGGGCAATCCTACTGGCTATATGGGGTCCAAGTCTTATAATTTTTGGATAGATTGTCCACTGCACTGTCCCCTTTCATTCTACCCACCAGGTGGAGCTGCGTTACCATGACATAGCGCCACCTAGTGTTACAATATTGATGAACTGCCAGTGCAGGTAGACGATTGCAGATCGCTAGCCACGTATACATCTAGCGCTCTCCACTTCTCATCTGTCCCTCGTCATATTGTGGACATCAATACAGGAATGAATACACTCGGCCAAATGCAAACACATCAGAATCCCAGCAATCCCGACAAGTGATGTAAGTTTTCATTAATATTTACTAACTTTCTTGACTTCTACGTGATTGATTGGAAGAGCAGGAAAGGTCGGCTCATGGGCAGGAGGGATGGCGGCTTCTTCGGCCCATCTTTAATGAAAACTAATAAATAAAGTACACTTATGTTTACCTAAGCTGAAATATTGATATCGAGGCCTACGCCGAATGCAAATGTCTGCATTAATCATGCTTTTTTTTTTTTTTTTTTTCAGCAGGAATCTTCCTGCTCCAGCACTACATGGTATGATAGGCTAATATATCATTGTTATGTCAGCTGGTAAAATGTTTAGCAATGACAGAATGTAAATGGACATCTTGGAAATCTACTTATAGTTTGTGCATTAAACATCACAAGTATTAATGTCTGCGAAGAGTCTGAAGATGGGGGAAGGGGAGGAGGGGGCGCAAATTAATAATTGGTACGTTGAATGAGATACATGAGCCTTGGAGCCGAGGGAAGATGGTCAATGAAAGCTGGCGGTTCAGGCAACTAAACTACAGTCGTGCCCATAAGAGCTTACACTCTACAGAAAAGAGGACCCTGAACATAAGAGCTTACACTGTACAGGAGAGAGGTCCCTGCCCATAAGAGCTTACACTCTACAGGAGAGAGGACCTCGACCATAAGAGCTTACACTGTACAGGAGAGAGGACCCTGCCCATAAGAGCTTACACTCTACAGGAGAAAGGACCCTGCCATAAGAGCTTACACTCTACAGGAGAGAGGACCCTGCACATAAAAACTTACACTCCACAGGAGAGAAGACCATGCCCATAAAAACTTACACTCTGCAGGAGAGAAGACCCTGCCCATAAGAGCTTACACTCCACAGGAGAGAGGACCCTACCCATAAGAGCTTACACTCTACAGGAGAGAGGACCCTGCCCATAAGAGCTTACACTGTACAGGAGAGAGGACCCTACCCATAAGAGCTTACACTCTACAGGAGAGAGGACCCTGCCCATAAGAGCTTACACTGTACAGGAGAGAGGACCCTACCCATAAGAGCTTACACTCTACAGGAGAGAGGACCCTGCCCATAAGAGCTTACACTCCACAGGAGAGAGGACCCTACCCATAAGAGCTTACACTCTACAGGAGACAGGACCCTACCCATAAGAGCTTACACTCTACAGGAGAGAG
>NW_027439828.1:0-43879 GCF_031893055.1 Leptodactylus fuscus
TCCTAATAGTTTAATACACAGCACCCCCCTAATAGTTTAATACACAGCACCCCCCTAATAGCTTAATACACAGCACCCCCTAATAGTTTATTACACAGCATCCCCCAATAGTGTTATACACAGCACCCCTCTAATAGTTTAATACACAGCACCCCCCTAATAGTGTTATACACACAGCACCCCCTAATAGTGTTATACACAGCACCCCCTAATAGTGTTGTACACAGCCCCCCCCTAATAGTTTAATACACAGCACCCCCTAATAGTGTTATACACAGCACCCCCCTAATAGTGTTATACACAGCACCCCCCTAATAGTTTAATACACAGCACCCCCCTAATAGTGTTATACACAGCACCCCCCTAATAGTTTAATACACAGCACCCCCCTAATAGTGTTATACACAGCACCCGCCTAATAGTGATATACACAGCACCCCCCTAATAGTTTAATACACAGCACCCCCCTAATAGTGTTATACACAGCACCCCCCTAATAGTGTTATACACAGCACCCCCCTAATAGTGTTATACACAGCACCCCCCCTAATAGTTTAATACACAGCACCCCCCCTAACTAGTGTTATACACAGCACCCCCCTAATAGTTTAATACACAGCACCCCCCTAATAGTGTTATACACAGCACCCCCCTAATAGTGTTATACACAGCACCCCCCTAATAGTTTAATAACACAGCACCCCCCTAATAGTGTTATACACAGCACCCCCCTAATAGTGTTATACACAGCACCCCCGCTAATAGTGTTATACACAGCACCCCCCCTAATAGTTTAATACACAGCACCCCCTAATAGTGTTTATACACAGCACCCCCCTAATAGTTTAATACACAGCACCCCCCTAATAGTGTTATACACAGCACCCCCCTAATAGTTTAATACACAGCATCCCCTAATAGTTTAATACACAGCACCCCCCTAATAGTGTTATACACAGCACCCCCTAATAGTAATCTACTCAGCACCCTCTAATAGTTTAATACACAGCACCCCCTAATAGTGTTATACACAGCACCCCCCTAATAGTTTAATACACAGCACCCCCCTAATAGTTTAATACACAGCACCCCCCTAATAGTTTAATACACAGCACCCCTCCTAATAGTGTTATACACAGCACCCCCCTAATAGTTTAATACACAGCACCCCCCTATTAGTGTTATACACAGCACCCCCCTAATAGTTTAATACACAGCACCCCCTAATAGTTTAATACATCACCCCCCTAATAGTTTAATACACAGCACCCCCTAATAGTGTTATACACAGCACCCCCCTAATAGTTTAATACACAGCACCCCCCTAATAGTGTTATACACAGCACCCCCCTAATAGTTTAATGCACAGCACCCTCCTAATAGTTTAATGCACAGCACCCCCCTAATAGTTTAATGCACAGAACCCCCCCTAATAGTGTTATGCACAGCACCCCCTAATAGTTTAATGCACAGCACCCCCCTAATAGTGTTATACACAGCAACCCCCCTAATAGTTTTATACACAGCACCTCCCTAATAGTTTAATACACAGCACCCCCCTAATAGCTTAATACACAGCAACCCCTAATAGTTTAATACACAGCACCCCCCTAATAGTTTAATACACAGCACCCCCCTAATAGCTTAATACACAGCACCCCCTAATAGTTTTAATACACAGCACCCCCCCAATAGTGTTATACACAGCACCCCTCTAATAGTTTTAATACGCAGCACCCCCCCTAATAGTGTTATACACAGCACCCCCTAATAGTGTTATACACAGCACCCCCCTAATAGTGTTATACACAGCACCCCCCTAATAGTTTAATACACAGCACCCCCTAATAGTGTTATACACAGCACCCCCCTAATAGTGTTATACACAGCACCCCCTAATAGTGTTATACACAGCACCCCCCTAATAGTTTAATACACAGCACCCCCCCTAATAGTGTTATACACAGCAACCCCCCCTAATAGTTTAATACACAGCACCCCCCTAATAGTGTTTATACACAGCACCCCCCTAATAGTGTTATACACAGCACCCCCCAAATAGTTTAATACACAGCACCCCCTAATAGTGTTATACCATCACCCCCCTAATAGTGTTATACACAGCACCCCCCTAATAGTGTTATACACAGCACCCCCCTAATAGTTTAATACACAGCACCCCCCTAATAGTGTTATACACAGCACCCCCCTAATAGTTTAATACACAGCACCCCCTAATAGTGTTATACACAGCACACCCCTAATAGTTTAATACACAGCACCCCCTAATAGTTTAATACACAGCACCCCCCCTAATAGTGTTATACACAGCACCCCCCTAATAGTGTTCTACACAGCACCCTCTAATAGTTTAATACACAGCACCCCCCCTAATAGTGTTATACACAGCACCCCCCTAATAGTTTAATACACAGCACCCCCTAATAGTTTAATACACAGCACCCCCCTAATAGTTTAATACACAGCACCCCCCTAATAGTGTTATACACAGCACCCCCCTAATAGTGTAATACACAGCACCCCCTAATAGTGTTATACACAGCACCCACCTAATAGTGTTATACACAGCACCCCCCCTAATAGTTTAATACACAGCACCCCCCTAATAGTGTTATACACAGCACCCCCCTAATAGTTTAATACACAGCACCCCCCTAATAGTGTTATACACAGCACCCCCCTAATAGTGTTATACACAGCACCCCCCTAATAGTTTAATACACAGCACCCCCCTAATAGTTTAATACACAGCACCCCCCTAATAGCTTAATACACAGCACCCCCTAATAGTTTAATACACAGCACCCCCCAATAGTGTTATACACAGCACCCCTCTAATAGTTTAATACACAGCACCCCCCTAATAGCTTAATACACAGCACCCCCTAATAGTTTAATACACAGCATCCCCCTAATAGTGTTATACACAGCACCCCCCTAATAGTGTTCTACACAGCACCCTCAAATAGTTTAATACACAGCACCCCCTAATAGTGTTATACACAGCACCCCCCTAATAGTTTAATACACAGCACCCCCTAATAGTTTAATACACAGCACCCCCCTAATAGTTTAATAGACAGCACCCCCCTAATAGTTTAATAGACAGCAACCCCCTAATAGTTTAATAGACAGCACACCCCTAATAGTTTAATAGACAGCACACCCCTAATAGTTTAATACACAGCACCCCCCTAATAGTGTTATACACAGCACCCCCTAATAGTGTTATACACAGCACCCCCTAATAGTGTTATACACAGCACCCCTCTAATAGTGTTATACACAGCACCCCCTAATAGTTTAATACACAGCACCCCCTAATAGTGTTATACACAGCACCCCCCTAATAGTTTAATACACAGCACCCCCCTAATAGTTTAATACACAGCACCCCCCTAATAGTGTTATACACAGCACCCCCCTAATAGTTTAATAGACAGCACCCCCCTAATAGTTTAATAGACAGCACCCCCCTAATAGTTTAATAGACAGCAACCCCCTAATAGTTTAATAGACAGCACCCCCCTAATAGTTTAATAGACAGCACACCCCTAATAGTTTAATAGACAGCACACCCCTAATAGTTTAATAGACAGCACCGCCCTAATAGTTTAATACACAGCACCCCCCTAATAGTGTAATACACAGCACCCCCCTAAAAGTTTAATACACAGCACCCCCCTAATAGTTTAATACACAGCACCCCCCTAATAGTGTTATACACAGCACCCCCCTAATAGTGTTATACACAGCACCCCCCTAATAGTTTAATACACAGCACCCCCCTAATAGTTTAATACACAGCACCCCCCTAATAGTTTAATACACAGCACCCCCTAATAGTTTAATACACAGCACCCCCCAATAGTGTTATACACAGCACCCCTCTAATAGTTTAATACACAGCACCCCCCTAATAGTGTTATACACAGCACCCCCTAATAGTGTTATACACAGCACCCCCCTAATAGTGTTATACAGAGAACCTCCCTAATAGTGTTATACACAGCACCCCCTAATAGTTTAATACACAGTACCCCCTAATAGTGTTATACACAGCACCCCCCTAATAGTGTTATACACAGCACCCCCCTAATAGTTTAATACACAGCACCCCCCTAATAGTGTAATACACAGCACCCCCCCTAATAGTGTTATACACAGCACCCCCCTAATAGTTTAATACACAGCATCCCCCTAATAGTTTAATACACAGCACCCCCTAAAAGTGTTATACACAGCACCCCCCTAATAGTTTAATACACAGCACCCCCCTAATAGTGTTATACACAGCACCCCCCTAATAGTTTAATGCACAGCACCCTCCTAATAGTTTAATGCACAGCACCCCCCTAATAGTGTTATGCACAGCACCCCCCTAATCGTTTAATGCACAGCACCCCCCTAATAGTGTTATACACAGCACCCCCCTAATAGTGTTATACACAGCACCCCCCTAATAGTTTAATACACAGCACCCCCCTAATAGCTTAATACACAGCTCCCCCTAATAGTTTAATACACAGCACCCCCCTAATAGTTTAATACACAGCACCCCCCTAATAGCTTAATACACAGCACCCCCTAATAGTTTAATACACAGCATCCCCCAATAGTGTTATACACAGCACCCCTCTAATAGTTTAATACACAGCACCCCCCTAATAGTGTTATACACAGCACCCCCTAATAGTGTTATACACAGCACCCCCTAATAGTGTTATACACAGCCCCCCCTAATAGTTTAATACACAGCACCCCCTAATAGTGTTATACACAGCACCCCCCTAATAGTGTTATACACAGCACCCCCCTAATAGTTTAATACACAGCACCCCCCTAATAGTGTTATACACAGCACCCCCCTAATAGTTTAATACACAGCACCCCCCTAATAGTGTTATACACAGCACCCCCCTAATAGTGTTATACACAGCACCCCCCTAATAGTTTAATACACAGCACCCCCCTAATAGTGTTATACACAGCACCCCCCTAATAGTGTTATACACACCACCCCCCTAATAGTGTTATACACAGCACCCCCCCTAATAGTTTAATACACAGCACCCCCCTAATAGTGTTATACACAGCACCCCCCTAATAGTTTAATACACAGCACCCCCCTAATAGTGTTATACACAGCACCCCCCTAATAGTGTTATACACAGCACCCCCCTAATAGTTTAATACACAGCACCCCCCTAATAGTGTTATACACAGCACCCCCCTAATAGTGTTATACACAGCACCCCGCTAATAGTGTTATACACAGCACCCCCCCTAATAGTTTAATACACAGCACCCCCCTAATAGTTTAATACACAGCACCCCCCTAATAGTGTTATACACAGCACCCCCCTAATAGTTTAATACACAGCATCCCCTAATAGTTTAATACACAGCACCCCCCTAATAGTGTTATACACAGCACCCCCCTAATAGTAATCTACTCAGCACCCTCTAATAGTTTAATACACAGCACCCCCTAATAGTGTTATACACAGCACCCCCCTAATAGTTTAATACACAGCACCCCCTAATAGTTTAATACACAGCAACCCCCCTAATAGTTTAATACACAGCACCCTCTAATAGTGTTATACACAGCACCCCCCTAATAGTTTAATACACAGCACCCCCCTATTAGTGTTATACACAGCACCCCCCTAATAGTTTAATACACAGCACCCCCTAATAGTTTAATACATCACCCCCCTAATAGTTTAATACACAGCACCCCCTAATAGTGTTATACACAGCACCCCCCTAATAGTTTAATACACAGCACCCCCCTAATAGTGTTATACACAGCACCCCCCCTAATAGTTTAATGCACAGCACCCTCCTAATAGTTTAATGCACAGCACCCCCCTAATAGTTTAATGCACAGAACCCCCCTAATAGTGTTATGCACAGCACCCCCTAATAGTTTAATGCACAGCACCCCCCTAATAGTGTTATACACAGCACCCCCCTAATAGTGTTATACACAGCACCTCCCTAATAGTTTAATACACAGCACCCCCCTAATAGCTTAATACACAGCAACCCCTAATAGTTTAATACACAGCACCCCCCTAATAGTTTAATACACAGCACCCCCCTAATAGCTTAATACACAGCACCCCCTAATAGTTTAATACACAGCACCCCCCAATAGTGTTATACACAGCACCCCTCTAATAGTTTAATACGCAGCACCCCCCTAATAGTGTTATACACAGCACCCCCTAATAGTGTTATACACAGCACCCCCCTAATAGTGTTATACACAGCACCCCCTAATAGTTTAATACACAGCACCCCCTAATAGTGTTATACACAGCACCCCCCTAATAGTGTTATACACAGCACCCCCCTAATAGTGTTATACACAGCACCCCCCTAATAGTTTAATACACAGCACCCCCCTAATAGTGTTATACACAGCACCCCCCTAATAGTTTAATACACAGCACCCCCCTAATAGTGTTATACACAGCACCCCCCTAATAGTGTTATACACAGCACCCCCCAAATAGTTTAATACACAGCACCCCCCCTAATAGTGTTATACACATCACCCCCCTAATAGTGTTATACACAGCACCCCCCTAATAGTGTTATACACAGCACCCCCCTAATAGTTTAATACACAGCACCCCCTAATAGTGTTATACACAGCACCCCCCTAATAGTTTAATACACAGCACCCCCTAATAGTGTTATACACAGCACCCCCCTAATAGTTTAATACACAGCACCCCCTAATAGTTTAATACACAGCACCCCCCTAATAGTGTTATACACAGCACCCCCCTAATAGTGTTCTACACAGCACCCTCTAATAGTTTAATACACAGCACCCCCCTAATAGTGTTATACACAGCACCCCCCTAATAGTTTAATACACAGCACCCCCTAATAGTTTAATACACAGCACCCCCCTAATAGTTTAATACACAGCACCCCCCTAATAGTGTTATACACAGCACCCCCCTAATAGTGTAATACACAGCACCCCCTAATAGTGTTATACACAGCACCCACCTAATAGTGTTATACACAGCACCCCCCTAATAGTTTAATACACAGCACCCCCCTAATAGTGTTATACACAGCACCCCCCTAATAGTTTAATACACAGCACCCCCCTAATAGTGTTATACACAGCACCCCCCTAATAGTGTTATACACAGCACCCCCCTAATAGTTTAATACACAGCACCCCCCTAATAGTTTAATACACAGCACCCCCCTAATAGCTTAATACACAGCACCCCCTAATAGTTTAATACACAGAACCCCCCAATAGTGTTATACACAGCACCCCTCTAATAGTTTAATACACAGCACCCCCCTAATAGCTTAATACACAGCACCCCCTAATAGTTTAATACACAGCATCCCCCTAATAGTGTTATACACAGCACCCCCCTAATAGTGTTCTACACAGCACCCTCAAATAGTTTAATACACAGCACCCCCTAATAGTGTTATACACAGCACCCCCCTAATAGTTTAATACACAGCACCCCCCTAATAGTGTTATACACAGCACCCCCCTAATAGTTTAATACACAGCATCCCCTAATAGTTTAATACACAGCACCCCCCTAATAGTGTTATACACAGCACCCCCCTAATAGTAATCTACTCAGCACCCTCTAATAGTTTAATACACAGCACCCCCTAATAGTGTTATACACAGCACCCCCCTAATAGTTTAATACACAGCACCCCCTAATAGTTTAATACACAGCACCCCCCTAATAGTTTAATACACAGCACCCTCTAATAGTGTTATACACAGCACCCCCCTAATAGTTTAATACACAGCACCCCCCTATTAGTGTTATACACAGCACCCCCCTAATAGTTTAATACACAGCACCCCCTAATAGTTTAATACATCACCCCCCTAATAGTTTAATACACAGCACCCCCTAATAGTGTTATACACAGCACCCCCCTAATAGTTTAATACACAGCACCCCCCTAATAGTGTTATACACAGCACCCCCCTAATAGTTTAATGCACAGCACCCTCCTAATAGTTTAATGCACAGCACCCCCCTAATAGTTTAATGCACAGAACCCCCCTAATAGTGTTATGCACAGCACCCCCTAATAGTTTAATGCACAGCACCCCCCTAATAGTGTTATACACAGCACCCCCCTAATAGTGTTATACACAGCACCTCCCTAATAGTTTAATACACAGCACCCCCCTAATAGCTTAATACACAGCAACCCCTAATAGTTTAATACACAGCACCCCCCTAATAGTTTAATACACAGCACCCCCCTAATAGCTTAATACACAGCACCCCCTAATAGTTTAATACACAGCACCCCCCAATAGTGTTATACACAGCACCCCTCTAATAGTTTAATACGCAGCACCCCCCTAATAGTGTTATACACAGCACCCCCTAATAGTGTTATACACAGCACCCCCCTAATAGTGTTATACACAGCACCCCCCTAATAGTTTAATACACAGCACCCCCTAATAGTGTTATACACAGCACCCCCCTAATAGTGTTATACACAGCACCCCCCTAATAGTGTTATACACAGCACCCCCCTAATAGTTTAATACACAGCACCCCCCTAATAGTGTTATACACAGCACCCCCCTAATAGTTTAATACACAGCACCCCCCTAATAGTGTTATACACAGCACCCCCCTAATAGTGTTATACACAGCACCCCCCAAATAGTTTAATACACAGCACCCCCCTAATAGTGTTATACACATCACCCCCCTAATAGTGTTATACACAGCACCCCCCTAATAGTGTTATACACAGCACCCCCCTAATAGTTTAATACACAGCACCCCCCTAATAGTGTTATACACAGCACCCCCCTAATAGTGTTATACACAGCACCCCCCTAATAGTTTAATACACAGCACCCCCCTAATAGTTTAATACACAGCACCCCCCTAATAGCTTAATACACAGCACCCCCTAATAGTTTAATACACAGCACCCCCCAATAGTGTTATACACAGCACCCCTCTAATAGTTTAATACACAGCACCCCCCTAATAGTGTTATACACAGCACCCCCTAATAGTGTTATACACAGCACCCCTCTAATAGTGTTATACACAGCACCCCCTAATAGTTTAATACACAGCACCCACTAATAGTGTTATACACAGCACCCCCCTAATAGTGTTATACACAGCACCCCCCTAATAGTTTAATACACAGCACCCCCCTAATAGTGTTATACACAGCACCCCCCTAATAGTGTTATACACAGCACCCCCCTAATAGTTTAATACACAGCACCCCCCTAATAGTGTTATACACAGCACCCCCCTAATAGTGTTATACAAAGCACACCCCCCTAATAGTTTAATACACAGCACCCCCCTAATAGTGTTATACACAGCACCCCCCTAATAGTTTAATACACAGCACCCCCCTAATAGTGTTATACACAGCACCCCCCTAATAGTTTAATACACAGCACCCCCTAATAGTTTAATACACAGCAACCCCCTAATAGTGTTATACACAGCATCCCCCTAATAGTGTTCTACACAGCACCCTCTAATAGTTTAATACACAGCACCCCCTAATAGTGTTATACACAGCACCCCCCTAATAGTGTTATACACAGCACCCCCCTAATAGTGTTATACAAAGCACACCCCCCTAATAGTTTAATACACAGCACCCCCCTAATAGTGTTATACACAGCACCCCCCTAATAGTGTTCTACACAGCACCCTCTAATAGTTTAATACACAGCACCCCCTAATAGTGTTATACACAGCACCCCCCTAATAGTTTAATACACAGCACCCCCTAATAGTTTAATACACAGCACACCCCTAATAGTTTAATACACAGCACCCCCCTAATAGTGTTATACACAGCACCCCCCTAATAGTGTAATACACAGCACCCCCCTAATACTGTTATACACAGCACCCCCCCTAATAGTGTTATACACATCACCCCCCTAATAGTGTTATACACAGCACCCCCCTAATAGTTTAATACACAGCATCCCCCTAATAGTTTAATACACAGCACCCCCTAATAGTGTTATACACAGCACCCCCCTAATAGTTTAATACACAGCACCCCCCTAATAGTGTTATACACAGCACCCCCCTAATAGTTTAATGCACAGCACCCTCCTAATAGTTTAATGCACAGCACCCCCCTAATAGTTTAATGCACAGCACCCCCCTAATAGTGTTATGCACAGCACCCCCCTAATAGTTTAATGCACAGCACCCCCCTAATAGTGTTATACACAGCACCCCCCTAATAGTGTTATACACAGCACCCCCCTAATAGTTTAATACACAGCACCCCCCTAATAGCTTAATACACAGCACCCCCTAATAGTTTAATACACAGCACCCCCCTAATAGTTTAATACACAGCACCCCCCTAATAGCTTAATACACAGCACCCCCTAATAGTTTAATACACAGCACCCCCCAATAGTGTTATACACAGCACCCCCCTAATAGTTTAATACACAGCACCCCCCTAATAGTGTTATACACAGCACCCCCTAATAGTGTTATACACAGCACCCCCCTAATAGTTTAATACACAGCACCCCCCTAATAGTGTTATACACAGCACCCCCCTAATAGTGTTATACACAGCACCCCCCTAATAGTGTTATACACAGCACCCCCCCTAATAGTTTAATACACAGCACCCCCCTAATAGTGTTATACACAGCACCCCCCTAATAGTTTAATACACAGCACCCCCCTAATAGTGTTATACACAGCACCCCCCTAATAGTTTAATACACAGCACCCCCTAATAGTTTAATACACAGCACCCCCCTAATAGTGTTATACACAGCACCCCCCTAATAGTGTTATACACAGCACCCCCCTAATAGTTTAATACACAGCACCCCCCTAATAGCTTAATACACAGCACCCCCTAATAGTTTAATACACAGCACCCCCCTAATAGTTTAATACACAGCACCCCCCTAATAGCTTAATACACAGCACCCCCTAATAGTTTAATACACAGCACCCCCCAATAGTGTTATACACAGCACCCCTCTAATAGTTTAATACACAGCACCCCCCTAATAGTGTTATACACAGCACCCCCTAATAGTGTTATACACAGCACCCCACTAATAGTGTTATACACAGCACCCCCTAATAGTTTAATACACAGCACCCCCTAATAGTGTTATACACAGCACCCCCCTAATAGTGTTATACACAGCACCCCCCTAATAGTTTAATACACAGCACCCCCCTAATAGTGTTATACACAGCACCCCCCTAATAGTGTTATACACAGCACCCCCCTAATAGTGTTATACACAGCACCCCCCTAATAGTTTAATACACAGCACCCCCCTAATAGAGTTATACACAGCACCCCCGTAATAGTTTAATACACAGCACCCCCCTAATAGTGTTATACACAGCACCCCCCTAATAGTTTAATACATAGCACCCCCTAATAGTTTAATACACAGCACCCCCTAATAGTGTTATACACAGCACCCCCCTAATAGTGTTCTACACAGCACCCTCTAATAGTTTAATACACAGCACCCCCTAATAGTGTTATACACAGCACCCCCTAATAGTGTTATACACAGCACCCCCCTAATAGTTTAATACACAGCACCCCCTAATAGTTTAATACACAGCACACCCCTAATAGTTTAATACACAGCACCCCCCTAATAGTGTAATACACAGCACCCCCCTAATAGTGTTATACACAGCACCCCCCTAATAGTTTAATACACAGCACCCCCCTAATAGAGTTATACACAGCACCCCCGTAATAGTTTAATACACAGCACCCCCCTAATAGTGTTATACACAGCACCCCCCTAATAGTTTAATACATAGCACCCCCTAATAGTTTAATACACAGCACCCCCTAATAGTGTTATACACAGCACCCCCCTAATAGTGTTCTACACAGCACCCTCTAATAGTTTAATACACAGCACCCCCTAATAGTGTTATACACAGCACCCCCCTAATAGTTTAATACACAGCACCCCCTAATAGTTTAATACACAGCACACCCCTAATAGTTTATTACACAGCACCCCCCTAATAGTGTAATACACAGCACCCCCCTAATAGTGTTATACACAGCACCCCCCCTAATAGTGTTATACACATCACCCCCCTAATAGTGTTATACACAGCACCCCCCTAATAGTTTATTACACAGCATCCCCCTAATAGTTTAATACACAGCACCCCCTAATAGTGTTATACACAGCACCCCCCTAATAGTTTAATACACAGCACCCCCCTAATAGTGTTATACACAGCTCCCCCCTAATAGTTTAATGCACAGCACCCTCCTAATAGTTTAATGCACAGCACCCCCCTAATAGTTTAATGCACAGCACCCCCCTAATAGTGTTATGCACAACACCCCCCTAATAGTTTAATGCACAGCACCCCCCTAATAGTGTTATACACAGCACCCCCCTAATAGTGTTATACACAGCACCCCCCTAATAGTTTAATACACAGCACCCCCCTAATAGCTTAATACACAGCACCCCCTAATAGTTTAATACACAGCACCCCCTAATAGTTTAATACACAGCACCCCCCTAATAGCTTAATACACAGCACCCCCTAATAGTTTAATACACAGCACCCCCCAATAGTGTTATACACAGCACCCCTCTAATAGTTTAATACACAGCACCCCCCTAATAGTGTTATACACAGCACCCCCTAATAGTGTTATACACAGCACCCCTCTAATAGTGTTATACACAGCACCCCCTAATAGTTTAATACACAGCACCCACTAATAGTGTTATACACAGCACCCCCCTAATAGTGTTATACACAGCACCCCCCTAATAGTTTAATACACAGCACCCCCCTAATAGTGTTATACACAGCACCCCCCTAATAGTGTTATACACAGCACCCCCCTAATAGTTTAATACACAGCACCCCCCTAATAGTGTTATACACAGCACCCCCCTAATAGTGTTATACAAAGCACACCCCCCTAATAGTTTAATACACAGCACCCCCCTAATAGTGTTATACACAGCACCCCCCTAATAGTTTAATACACAGCACCCCCCTAATAGTGTTATACACAGCACCCCCCTAATAGTTTAATACACAGCACCCCCTAATAGTTTAATACACAGCAACCCCCTAATAGTGTTATACACAGCATCCCCCTAATAGTGTTCTACACAGCACCCTCTAATAGTTTAATACACAGCACCCCCTAATAGTGTTATACACAGCACCCCCCTAATAGTGTTATACACAGCACCCCCTAATAGTGTTATACAAAGCACACCCCCCTAATAGTTTAATACACAGCACCCCCCTAATAGTGTTATACACAGCACCCCCCTAATAGTTTAATACACAGCACCCCCCTAATAGTGTTATACACAGCACCCCCCTAATAGTTTAATACACAGCACCCCCTAATAGTTTAATACACAGCAACCCCCTAATAGTGTTATACACAGCATCCCCCTAATAGTGTTCTACACAGCACCCTCTAATAGTTTAATACACAGCACCCCCTAATAGTGTTATACACAGCACCCCCCTAATAGTTTAATACACAGCACACCCTAATAGTTTAATACACAGCACCCCCCTAATAGTTTAATACACAGCACCCTCTAATAGTGTTATACACAGCACCCCCCTAATAGTTTATTACACAGCACCCCCCTATTAGTGTTATACACAGCACCCCCCTAATAGTTTAATACACAGCACCCCCCTAATAGTGTTATACACAGCACCCCCCTAATAGTTTAATACACAGCACCCCCCTAATAGTTTAATAGACAGCAACCCCCTAATAGTTTAATACACAGCACCCCCCTAATAGTTTAATACACAGCACCCCCCTAATAGTGTTATACACAGCATCCCCCTAATAGTTTAATTCACAGCACCCCCCCTAATAGTTTAAAACACAGCACCCCCCTAATAGTGTTATACACAGCACCCCCCTAATAGTGTAATACACAGCACCCCCCTAATAGTGTTATACACAGCACCCCCCTAATAGTTTAATACACAGCATCCCCCTAATAGTTTAATACACAGCACCCCCTAATAGTGTTATACACAGCACCCCCCTAATAGTTTAATACACAGCACCCCCCTAATAGTGTTATACACAGCACCCCCCTAATAGTTTAATACACAGCACCCCCCTAATAGTGTAATACACAGCACCCCCCTAATAGTGTTATACACAGCACCCCCCTAATAGTTTAATACACAGCATCCCCCTAATAGTTTAATACACAGCACCCCCTAATAGTGTTATACACAGCACCCCCCTAATAGTTTAATACACAGCACCCCCCTAATAGTGTTATACACAGCACCCCCCTAATAGTTTAATGCACAGCACCCTCCTAATAGTTTAATGCACAGCACCCCCCTAATAGTTTAATGCACAGCACCCCCCTAATAGTGTTATGCACAGCACCCCCCTAATAGTTTAATGCACAGCACCCCCCTAATAGTGTTATACACAGCACCCCCTAATAGTGTTATACACAGCACCCCCCTAATAGTTTAATACACAGCACCCCCCTAATAGCTTAATACACAGCACCCCCTAATAGTTTAATACACAGCACCCCCCTAATAGTTTAATACACAGCACCCCCCTAATAGCTTAATACACAGCACCCCCTAATAGTTTAATACACAGCACCCCCCAATAGTGTTATACACAGCACCCCTCTAATAGTTTAATACACAGCACCCCCCTAATAGTGTTATACACAGCACCCCCTAATAGTGTTATACACAGCACCCCACTAATAGTGTTATACACAGCACCCCCTAATAGTTTAATACACAGCACCCCCTAATAGTGTTATACACAGCACCCCCCTAATAGTGTTATACACAGCACCCCCTAATAGTTTAATACACAGCACCCACTAATAGTGTTATACACAGCACCCCCCTAATAGTGTTATACACAGCACCCCCCTAATAGTTTAATACACAGCACCCCCCTAATAGTGTTATACACAGCACCCCCCTAATAGTGTTATACACAGCACCCCCCTAATAGTTTAATACACAGCACCCCCCTAATAGTGTTATACACAGCACCCCCCTAATAGTGTTATACACAGCACCCCCCTAATAGTGTTATACAAAGCACACCCCCCTAATAGTTTAATACACAGCACCCCCCTAATAGTGTTATACACAGCACCCCCCTAATAGTTTAATACACAGCACCCCCTAATAGTGTTATACACAGCACCCCCCTAATAGTTTAATACACAGCACCCCCTAATAGTTTAATACACAGCACACCCCTAATAGTTTAATACACAGCACCCCCCTAATAGTGTTATACACAGCACCCCCCTAATAGTGTAATACACAGCACCCCCCTAATAGTGTTATACACAGCAACCCCCTAATAGTGTTATACACATCACCCCCCTAATAGTGTTATACACAGCACCCACCTAATAGTTTTATACACAGCACCCCCCTAATAGTTTAATACACAGCACCCCCCTAATAGTGTTATACACAGCACCCCCCTAATAGTTTAATACACAGCACCCCCCTAATAGTGTTATACACAGCACCCCCCTAATAGTTTAATACACAGCATCCCCTAATAGTTTAATACACAGCACCCCCTAATAGTGTTATACACAGCACCCCCCTAATAGTGTTCTACACAGCACCCTCTAATTGTTTAATACACAGCACCCCCTAATAGTGTTATACACAGCACCCCCCTAATAGTTTAATACACAGCACCCCCTAATAGTTTAATACACAGCACCCCCCTAATAGTTTAATACACAGCACCCTCTAATAGTGTTATACACAGCACCCCCCTAATAGTTTAATACACAGCACCCCCCTATTAGTGTTATATACAGCACCCCCCTAATAGTTTAATACACAGCACCCCCTAATAGTGTTATACACAGCACCCCCCTAATAGTTTAATACACAGCACCCCCCTAATAGTGTTATACACAGCACCCCCCTAATAGTTTAATGCACAGCACCCTCCTAATAGTTTAATGCACAGCACCCCCCTAATAGTTTAATGCACAGAACCCTCCTAATAGTGTTATGCACAGCACCCCCTAATAGTTTAATGCACAGCACCCCCCTAATAGTGTTATACACAGCACCCCCCTAATAGTGTTATACACAGCACCTCCCTAATAGTTTAATACACAGCACCCCCCTAATAGCTTAATACACAGCAACCCCTAATAGTTTAATACACAGCACCCCCCTAATAGTTTAATACACAGCACCCCCCTAATAGCTTAATACACAGCACCCCCTAATAGTTTAATACACAGCACCCCCCAATAGTGTTATACACAGCACCCCTCTAATAGTTTAATACGCAGCACCCCCCTAATAGTGTTATACACAGCACCCCCTAATAGTGTTATACACAGCACCCCCCTAATAGTGTTATACACAGCACCCCCTAATAGTTTAATACACAGCACCCCCTAATAGTGTTATACACAGCACCCCCCTAATAGTGTTATACACAGCACCCCCCTAATAGTTTAATACACAGCACCCCCCTAATAGTGTTATACACAGCACCCCCCTAATATTTTAATACACAGCACCCCCCTAATAGTGTTATACACAGCACCCCCCTAATAGTGTTATACACAGCACCCCCTAAATAGTTTAATACACAGCACCCCCCTAATAGTGTTATACACATCACCCCCCTAATAGTGTTATACACAGCACCCCCCTAATAGTTTAATACACAGCACCCCCCTAATAGTGTTATACACAGCACCCCCCTAATAGTTTAATACACAGCACCCCCTAATAGTGTTATACACAGCACCCCCCTAATAGTTTAATACACAGCACCCCCTAATAGTTTAATACACAGCACCCCCCTAATAGTGTTATACACAGCACCCCCCTAATAGTGTTCTACACAGCACCCTCTAATAGTTTAATACACAGCACCCCCCTAATAGTGTTATACACAGCACCCCCCTAATAGTTTAATACACAGCACCCCCTAATAGTTTAATACACAGCACCCCCCTAATAGTTTAATACACAGCACCCCCCTAATAGTGTTATACACAGCACCCCCCTAATAGTGTAATACACAGCACCCCCCTAATAGTGTTATACACAGCACCCACCTAATAGTGTTATACACAGCACCCCCCTAATAGTTTAATACACAGCACCCCCCTAATAGTGTTATACACAGCACCCCCCTAATAGTTTAATACACAGCACCCCCCTAATAGTGTTATACACAGCACCCCCCTAATAGTGTTATACACAGCACCCCCCTAATAGTTTAATACACAGCACCCCCCTAATAGTTTAATACACAGCACCCCCCTAATAGCTTAATACACAGCACCCCCTAATAGTTTAATACACAGCACCCCCCAATAGTGTTATACACAGCACCCCTCTAATAGTTTAATACACAGCACCCCCCTAATAGTTTAATACACAGCACCCCCCTAATAGTTTAATACACAGCACCCCCCAATAGTGTTCTACACAGCACCCTCTAATAGTTTAATACACAGCACCCCCTAATAGTGTTATACACAGCACCCCCCTAATAGTTTAATACACAGCACCCCCCTAATAGTTTAATACACAGCACCCCCCTAATAGTTTAATAGACAGCACCCCCCTAATAGTGTTATTCACAGCACCCCCCTAATAGTGTTATACACAGCACCCCCCTAATAGTTTAATACACAGCACCCCCCTAATAGTTTAATACACAGCACCCCCCTAATAGTGTTATACACAGCACCCCCTAATAGTGTTATACACAGCACCCCCTAATAGTGTTATACACAGCACCCCTCTAATAGTGTTATACACAGCACCCCCCTAATAGTTTAATACACAGCACCCCCCTAATAGTGTTATACACAGCACCCCCCTAATAGTTTAATGCACAGCACCCTCCTAATAGTTTAATGCACAGCACCCCCCTAATAGTTTAATGCACAACACCCCCCTAATAGTGTTATGCACAGCACCCCCCTAATAGTTTAATGCACAGCACCCCCTAATAGTGTTATACACAGCACCCCCCTAATAGTGTTATACACAGAACCCCCCTAATAGTTCAATACACAGCACCCTCCTAATAGCTTAATACACAGCACCCCCTAATAGTTTAATACACAGCACCCCCCTAATAGTTTAATACACAGCACCCCCCTAATAGCTTAATACACAGCACCCCCTAATAGTTTAATACACAGCACCCCCCAATAGTGTTATACACAGCACCCCTCTAATAGTTTAATACACAGCACCCCCCTAATAGTGTTATACACAGCACCCCCTAATAGTGTTATACACAGCACCCCCTAATAGTGTTATACACAGCACCCCCTAATAGTTTAATACACAGCACCCCCTAATAGTGTTATACACAGCACCCCCCTAATAGTGTTATACACAGCACCCCCCTAATAGTTTAATACACAGCACCCCCCTAATAGTGTTATACACAGCACCCCCCTAATAGTTTAATACACAGCACCCCCCTAATAGTGTTATACACAGCACCCCCCTAATAGTGTTATACACAGCACCCCCCTAATAGTTTAATACACAGCACCCCCCTAATAGTGTTATACACAGCACCCCCCTAATAGTGTTATACACAGCACCCCGCTAATAGTGTTATACACAGCACCCCCCCTAATAGTTTAATACACAGCACCCCCTAATAGTGTTATACACAGCAACCCCCTAATAGTTTAATACACAGCACCCCCCTAATAGTGTTATACACAGCACCCCCCTAATAGTTTAATACACAGCATCCCCTAATAGTTTAATACACAGCACCCCCCTAATAGTGTTATACACAGCACCCCCCTAATAGTAATCTACTCAGCACCCTCTAATAGTTTAATACACAGCACCCCCTAATAGTGTTATACACAGCACCCCCCTAATAGTTTAATACACAGCACCCCCTAATAGTTTAATACACAGCACCCCCCTAATAGTTTAATACACAGCACCCTCTAATAGTGTTATACACAGCACCCCCCTAATAGTTTAATACACAGCACCCCCCTATTAGTGTTATACACAGCACCCCCCTAATAGTTTAATACACAGCACCCCCTAATAGTTTAATACATCACCCCCCTAATAGTTTAATACACAGCACCCCCTTAATAGTGTTATACACAGCACCCCCCTAATAGTTTAATACACAGCACCCCCCTAATAGTGTTATACACAGCACCCCCCTAATAGTTTAATGCACAGCACCCTCCTAATAGTTTAATGCACAGCACCCCCCTAATAGTTTAATGCACAGAACCCCCCTAATAGTGTTATGCACAGCACCCCCTAATAGTTTAATGCACAGCACCCCCCTAATAGTGTTATACACAGCACCCCCCTAATAGTGTTATACACAGCACCTCCCTAATAGTTTAATACACAGCACCCCCCTAATAGCTTAATACACAGCAACCCCTAATAGTTTAATACACAGCACCCCCCTAATAGTTTAATACACAGCACCCCCCTAATAGCTTAATACACAGCACCCCCTAATAGTTTAATACACAGCACCCCCCAATAGTGTTATACACAGCACCCCTCTAATAGTTTAATACACAGCACCCCCCTAATAGTGTTATACACAGCACCCCCTAATAGTGTTATACACAGCACCCCCCTAATAGTGTTATACACAGCACCCCCTAATAGTTTAATACACAGCACCCCCTAATAGTGTTATACACAGCACCCCCCTAATAGTGTTATACACAGCACCCCCCTAATAGTGTTATACACAGCACCCCCCTAATAGTTTAATACACAGCACCCCCCTAATAGTGTTATACACAGCACCCCCCTAATAGTTTAATACACAGCACCCCCCTAATAGTGTTATACACAGCACCCCCCTAATAGTGTTATACACAGCACCCCCCAAATAGTTTAATACACAGCACCCCCCTAATAGTGTTATACACATCACCCCCCTAATAGTGTTATACACAGCACCCCCCTAATAGTGTTATACACAGCACCCCCCTAATAGTTTAATACACAGCACCCCCCTAATAGTGTTATACACAGCACCCCCCTAATAGTTTAATACACAGCACCCCCTAATAGTGTTATACACAGCACCCCCCTAATAGTTTAATACACAGCACCCCCTAATAGTTTAATACACAGCACCCCCCTAATAGTGTTATACACAGCACCCCCCTAATAGTGTTCTACACAGCACCCTCTAATAGTTTAATACACAGCACCCCCCTAATAGTGTTATACACAGCACCCCCCTAATAGTTTAATACACAGCACCCCCTAATAGTTTAATACACAGCACCCCCCTAATAGTTTAATACACAGCACCCCCCTAATAGTGTTATACACAGCACCCCCCTAATAGTGTAATACACAGCACCCCCCTAATAGTGTTATACACAGCACCCACCTAATAGTGTTATACACATCACCCCCCTAATAGTGTTATACACAGCACCCCCCTAATAGTGTAATACACAGCACCCCCCTAATAGTGTTATACACAGCACCCCCCTAATAGTGTTATACACAGCACCCCCCAAATAGTTTAATACACAGCACCCCCCTAATAGTGTTATACACATCACCCCCCTAATAGTGTTATACACAGCACCCCCCTAATAGTGTTATACACAGCACCCCCCTAATAGTTTAATACACAGCACCCCCCTAATAGTGTTATACACAGCACCCCCCTAATAGTGTTATACACAGCACCCCCCTAATAGTTTAATACACAGCACCCCCCTAATAGTTTAATACACAGCACCCCCCTAATAGCTTAATACACAGCACCCCCTAATAGTTTAATACACAGCACCCCCCAATAGTGTTATACACAGCACCCCTCTAATAGTTTAATACACAGCACCCCCCTAATAGTGTTATACACAGCACCCCCTAATAGTGTTATACACAGCACCCCTCTAATAGTGTTATACACAGCACCCCCTAATAGTTTAATACACAGCACCCACTAATAGTGTTATACACAGCACCCCCCTAATAGTGTTATACACAGCACCCCCCTAATAGTTTAATACACAGCACCCCCCTAATAGTGTTATACACAGCACCCCCCTAATAGTGTTATACACAGCACCCCCCTAATAGTTTAATACACAGCACCCCCCTAATAGTGTTATACACAGCACCCCCCTAATAGTGTTATACAAAGCACACCCCCCTAATAGTTTAATACACAGCACCCCCCTAATAGTGTTATACACAGCACCCCCCTAATAGTTTAATACACAGCACCCCCCTAATAGTGTTATACACAGCACCCCCCTAATAGTTTAATACACAGCACCCCCTAATAGTTTAATACACAGCAACCCCCTAATAGTGTTATACACAGCATCCCCCTAATAGTGTTCTACACAGCACCCTCTAATAGTTTAATACACAGCACCCCCTAATAGTGTTATACACAGCACCCCCCTAATAGTGTTATACACAGCACCCCCCTAATAGTGTTATACAAAGCACACCCCCCTAATAGTTTAATACACAGCACCCCCCTAATAGTGTTATACACAGCACCCCCCTAATAGTGTTCTACACAGCACCCTCTAATAGTTTAATACACAGCACCCCCTAATAGTGTTATACACAGCACCCCCCTAATAGTTTAATACACAGCACCCCCTAATAGTTTAATACACAGCACACCCCTAATAGTTTAATACACAGCACCCCCCTAATAGTGTTATACACAGCACCCCCCTAATAGTGTAATACACAGCACCCCCCTAATACTGTTATACACAGCACCCCCCCTAATAGTGTTATACACATCACCCCCCTAATAGTGTTATACACAGCACCCCCCTAATAGTTTAATACACAGCATCCCCCTAATAGTTTAATACACAGCACCCCCTAATAGTGTTATACACAGCACCCCCCTAATAGTTTAATACACAGCACCCCCCTAATAGTGTTATACACAGCACCCCCCTAATAGTTTAATGCACAGCACCCTCCTAATAGTTTAATGCACAGCACCCCCCTAATAGTTTAATGCACAGCACCCCCCTAATAGTGTTATGCACAGCACCCCCCTAATAGTTTAATGCACAGCACCCCCCTAATAGTGTTATACACAGCACCCCCCTAATAGTGTTATACACAGCACCCCCCTAATAGTTTAATACACAGCACCCCCCTAATAGCTTAATACACAGCACCCCCCTAATAGTTTAATACACAGCACCCCCCTAATAGTTTAATACACAGCACCCCCCTAATAGCTTAATACACAGCACCCCCTAATAGTTTAATACACAGCACCCCCCAATAGTGTTATACACAGCACCCCCCTAATAGTTTAATACACAGCACCCCCCTAATAGTGTTATACACAGCACCCCCTAATAGTGTTATACACAGCACCCCCCTAATAGTTTAATACACAGCACCCCCCTAATAGTGTTATACACAGCACCCCCCTAATAGTGTTATACACAGCACCCCCCTAATAGTGTTATACACAGCACCCCCCCTAATAGTTTAATACACAGCACCCCCCTAATAGTGTTATACACAGCACCCCCCTAATAGTTTAATACACAGCACCCCCCTAATAGTGTTATACACAGCACCCCCCTAATAGTTTAATACACAGCACCCCCTAATAGTTTAATACACAGCACCCCCCTAATAGTGTTATACACAGCACCCCCCTAATAGTGTTATACACAGCACCCCCCTAATAGTTTAATACACAGCACCCCCCTAATAGCTTAATACACAGCACCCCCTAATAGTTTAATACACAGCACCCCCCTAATAGTTTAATACACAGCACCCCCCTAATAGCTTAATACACAGCACCCCCTAATAGTTTAATACACAGCACCCCCCAATAGTGTTATACACAGCACCCCTCTAATAGTTTAATACACAGCACCCCCCTAATAGTGTTATACACAGCACCCCCTAATAGTGTTATACACAGCACCCCACTAATAGTGTTATACACAGCACCCCCTAATAGTTTAATACACAGCACCCCCTAATAGTGTTATACACAGCACCCCCCTAATAGTGTTATACACAGCACCCCCCTAATAGTTTAATACACAGCACCCCCCTAATAGTGTTATACACAGCACCCCCCTAATAGTGTTATACACAGCACCCCCCTAATAGTGTTATACACAGCACCCCCCTAATAGTTTAATACACAGCACCCCCCTAATAGAGTTATACACAGCACCCCCGTAATAGTTTAATACACAGCACCCCCCTAATAGTGTTATACACAGCACCCCCCTAATAGTTTAATACATAGCACCCCCTAATAGTTTAATACACAGCACCCCCTAATAGTGTTATACACAGCACCCCCCTAATAGTGTTCTACACAGCACCCTCTAATAGTTTAATACACAGCACCCCCTAATAGTGTTATACACAGCACCCCCTAATAGTGTTATACACAGCACCCCCCTAATAGTTTAATACACAGCACCCCCTAATAGTTTAATACACAGCACACCCCTAATAGTTTAATACACAGCACCCCCCTAATAGTGTAATACACAGCACCCCCCTAATAGTGTTATACACAGCACCCCCCTAATAGTTTAATACACAGCACCCCCCTAATAGAGTTATACACAGCACCCCCGTAATAGTTTAATACACAGCACCCCCCTAATAGTGTTATACACAGCACCCCCCTAATAGTTTAATACATAGCACCCCCTAATAGTTTAATACACAGCACCCCCTAATAGTGTTATACACAGCACCCCCCTAATAGTGTTCTACACAGCACCCTCTAATAGTTTAATACACAGCACCCCCTAATAGTGTTATACACAGCACCCCCCTAATAGTTTAATACACAGCACCCCCTAATAGTTTAATACACAGCACACCCCTAATAGTTTATTACACAGCACCCCCCTAATAGTGTAATACACAGCACCCCCCTAATAGTGTTATACACAGCACCCCCCCTAATAGTGTTATACACATCACCCCCCTAATAGTGTTATACACAGCACCCCCCTAATAGTTTATTACACAGCATCCCCCTAATAGTTTAATACACAGCACCCCCTAATAGTGTTATACACAGCACCCCCCTAATAGTTTAATACACAGCACCCCCCTAATAGTGTTATACACAGCTCCCCCCTAATAGTTTAATGCACAGCACCCTCCTAATAGTTTAATGCACAGCACCCCCCTAATAGTTTAATGCACAGCACCCCCCTAATAGTGTTATGCACAACACCCCCCTAATAGTTTAATGCACAGCACCCCCCTAATAGTGTTATACACAGCACCCCCCTAATAGTGTTATACACAGCACCCCCCTAATAGTTTAATACACAGCACCCCCCTAATAGCTTAATACACAGCACCCCCTAATAGTTTAATACACAGCACCCCCTAATAGTTTAATACACAGCACCCCCCTAATAGCTTAATACACAGCACCCCCTAATAGTTTAATACACAGCACCCCCCAATAGTGTTATACACAGCACCCCTCTAATAGTTTAATACACAGCACCCCCCTAATAGTGTTATACACAGCACCCCCTAATAGTGTTATACACAGCACCCCTCTAATAGTGTTATACACAGCACCCCCTAATAGTTTAATACACAGCACCCACTAATAGTGTTATACACAGCACCCCCCTAATAGTGTTATACACAGCACCCCCCCTAATAGTTTAATACACAGCACCCCCCTAATAGTGTTATACACAGCACCCCCCTAATAGTGTTATACACAGCACCCCCCTAATAGTTTAATACACAGCACCCCCCTAATAGTGTTATACACAGCACCCCCCTAATAGTGTTATACAAAGCACACCCCCCTAATAGTTTAATACACAGCACCCCCCTAATAGTGTTATACACAGCACCCCCCTAATAGTTTAATACACAGCACCCCCCTAATAGTGTTATACACAGCACCCCCCTAATAGTTTAATACACAGCACCCCCTAATAGTTTAATACACAGCAACCCCCTAATAGTGTTATACACAGCATCCCCCTAATAGTGTTCTACACAGCACCCTCTAATAGTTTAATACACAGCACCCCCTAATAGTGTTATACACAGCACCCCCCTAATAGTGTTATACACAGCACCCCCTAATAGTGTTATACAAAGCACACCCCCCTAATAGTTTAATACACAGCACCCCCCTAATAGTGTTATACACAGCACCCCCCTAATAGTTTAATACACAGCACCCCCCTAATAGTGTTATACACAGCACCCCCCCTAATAGTTTAATACACAGCACCCCCTAATAGTTTAATACACAGCAACCCCCTAATAGTGTTATACACAGCATCCCCCTAATAGTGTTCTACACAGCACCCTCTAATAGTTTAATACACAGCACCCCCTAATAGTGTTATACACAGCACCCCCCTAATAGTTTAATACACAGCACACCCTAATAGTTTAATACACAGCACCCCCCTAATAGTTTAATACACAGCACCCTCTAATAGTGTTATACACAGCACCCCCCTAATAGTTTATTACACAGCACCCCCCTATTAGTGTTATACACAGCACCCCCCTAATAGTTTAATACACAGCACCCCCCTAATAGTGTTATACACAGCACCCCCCTAATAGTTTAATACACAGCACCCCCCTAATAGTTTAATAGACAGCAACCCCCTAATAGTTTAATACACAGCACCCCCCTAATAGTTTAATACACAGCACCCCCCTAATAGTGTTATACACAGCATCCCCCTAATAGTTTAATTCACAGCACCCCCCCTAATAGTTTAAAACACAGCACCCCCCTAATAGTGTTATACACAGCACCCCCCTAATAGTGTAATACACAGCACCCCCCTAATAGTGTTATACACAGCACCCCCCTAATAGTTTAATACACAGCATCCCCCTAATAGTTTAATACACAGCACCCCCTAATAGTGTTATACACAGCACCCCCCTAATAGTTTAATACACAGCACCCCCCTAATAGTGTTATACACAGCACCCCCCTAATAGTTTAATACACAGCACCCCCCTAATAGTGTAATACACAGCACCCCCCTAATAGTGTTATACACAGCACCCCCCTAATAGTTTAATACACAGCATCCCCCTAATAGTTTAATACACAGCACCCCCTAATAGTGTTATACACAGCACCCCCCTAATAGTTTAATACACAGCACCCCCCTAATAGTGTTATACACAGCACCCCCCTAATAGTTTAATGCACAGCACCCTCCTAATAGTTTAATGCACAGCACCCCCCTAATAGTTTAATGCACAGCACCCCCCTAATAGTGTTATGCACAGCACCCCCCTAATAGTTTAATGCACAGCACCCCCCTAATAGTGTTATACACAGCACCCCCTAATAGTGTTATACACAGCACCCCCCTAATAGTTTAATACACAGCACCCCCCTAATAGCTTAATACACAGCACCCCCTAATAGTTTAATACACAGCACCCCCCTAATAGTTTAATACACAGCACCCCCCTAATAGCTTAATACACAGCACCCCCTAATAGTTTAATACACAGCACCCCCCAATAGTGTTATACACAGCACCCCTCTAATAGTTTAATACACAGCACCCCCCTAATAGTGTTATACACAGCACCCCCTAATAGTGTTATACACAGCACCCCACTAATAGTGTTATACACAGCACCCCCTAATAGTTTAATACACAGCACCCCCTAATAGTGTTATACACAGCACCCCCCTAATAGTGTTATACACAGCACCCCCTAATAGTTTAATACACAGCACCCACTAATAGTGTTATACACAGCACCCCCCTAATAGTGTTATACACAGCACCCCCCTAATAGTTTAATACACAGCACCCCCCTAATAGTGTTATACACAGCACCCCCCTAATAGTGTTATACACAGCACCCCCCTAATAGTTTAATACACAGCACCCCCCTAATAGTGTTATACACAGCACCCCCCTAATAGTGTTATACACAGCACCCCCCTAATAGTGTTATACAAAGCACACCCCCCTAATAGTTTAATACACAGCACCCCCCTAATAGTGTTATACACAGCACCCCCCTAATAGTTTAATACACAGCACCCCCTAATAGTGTTATACACAGCACCCCCCTAATAGTTTAATACACAGCACCCCCTAATAGTTTAATACACAGCACACCCCTAATAGTTTAATACACAGCACCCCCCTAATAGTGTTATACACAGCACCCCCCTAATAGTGTAATACACAGCACCCCCCTAATAGTGTTATACACAGCAACCCCCTAATAGTGTTATACACATCACCCCCCTAATAGTGTTATACACAGCACCCACCTAATAGTTTTATACACAGCACCCCCCTAATAGTTTAATACACAGCACCCCCCTAATAGTGTTATACACAGCACCCCCCTAATAGTTTAATACACAGCACCCCCCTAATAGTGTTATACACAGCACCCCCCTAATAGTTTAATACACAGCATCCCCTAATAGTTTAATACACAGCACCCCCTAATAGTGTTATACACAGCACCCCCCTAATAGTGTTCTACACAGCACCCTCTAATTGTTTAATACACAGCACCCCCTAATAGTGTTATACACAGCACCCCCCTAATAGTTTAATACACAGCACCCCCTAATAGTTTAATACACAGCACCCCCCTAATAGTTTAATACACAGCACCCTCTAATAGTGTTATACACAGCACCCCCCTAATAGTTTAATACACAGCACCCCCCTATTAGTGTTATATACAGCACCCCCCTAATAGTTTAATACACAGCACCCCCTAATAGTGTTATACACAGCACCCCCCTAATAGTTTAATACACAGCACCCCCCTAATAGTGTTATACACAGCACCCCCCTAATAGTTTAATGCACAGCACCCTCCTAATAGTTTAATGCACAGCACCCCCCTAATAGTTTAATGCACAGAACCCTCCTAATAGTGTTATGCACAGCACCCCCTAATAGTTTAATGCACAGCACCCCCCTAATAGTGTTATACACAGCACCCCCCTAATAGTGTTATACACAGCACCTCCCTAATAGTTTAATACACAGCACCCCCCTAATAGCTTAATACACAGCAACCCCTAATAGTTTAATACACAGCACCCCCCTAATAGTTTAATACACAGCACCCCCCTAATAGCTTAATACACAGCACCCCCTAATAGTTTAATACACAGCACCCCCCAATAGTGTTATACACAGCACCCCTCTAATAGTTTAATACGCAGCACCCCCCTAATAGTGTTATACACAGCACCCCCTAATAGTGTTATACACAGCACCCCCCTAATAGTGTTATACACAGCACCCCCTAATAGTTTAATACACAGCACCCCCTAATAGTGTTATACACAGCACCCCCCTAATAGTGTTATACACAGCACCCCCCTAATAGTTTAATACACAGCACCCCCCTAATAGTGTTATACACAGCACCCCCCTAATATTTTAATACACAGCACCCCCCTAATAGTGTTATACACAGCACCCCCCTAATAGTGTTATACACAGCACCCCCTAAATAGTTTAATACACAGCACCCCCCTAATAGTGTTATACACATCACCCCCCTAATAGTGTTATACACAGCACCCCCCTAATAGTTTAATACACAGCACCCCCCTAATAGTGTTATACACAGCACCCCCCTAATAGTTTAATACACAGCACCCCCTAATAGTGTTATACACAGCACCCCCCTAATAGTTTAATACACAGCACCCCCTAATAGTTTAATACACAGCACCCCCCTAATAGTGTTATACACAGCACCCCCCTAATAGTGTTCTACACAGCACCCTCTAATAGTTTAATACACAGCACCCCCCTAATAGTGTTATACACAGCACCCCCCTAATAGTTTAATACACAGCACCCCCTAATAGTTTAATACACAGCACCCCCCTAATAGTTTAATACACAGCACCCCCCTAATAGTGTTATACACAGCACCCCCCTAATAGTGTAATACACAGCACCCCCCTAATAGTGTTATACACAGCACCCACCTAATAGTGTTATACACAGCACCCCCCTAATAGTTTAATACACAGCACCCCCCTAATAGTGTTATACACAGCACCCCCCTAATAGTTTAATACACAGCACCCCCCTAATAGTGTTATACACAGCACCCCCCTAATAGTGTTATACACAGCACCCCCCTAATAGTTTAATACACAGCACCCCCCTAATAGTTTAATACACAGCACCCCCCTAATAGCTTAATACACAGCACCCCCTAATAGTTTAATACACAGCACCCCCCAATAGTGTTATACACAGCACCCCTCTAATAGTTTAATACACAGCACCCCCCTAATAGTTTAATACACAGCACCCCCCTAATAGTTTAATACACAGCACCCCCCAATAGTGTTCTACACAGCACCCTCTAATAGTTTAATACACAGCACCCCCTAATAGTGTTATACACAGCACCCCCCTAATAGTTTAATACACAGCACCCCCCTAATAGTTTAATACACAGCACCCCCCTAATAGTTTAATAGACAGCACCCCCCTAATAGTGTTATTCACAGCACCCCCCTAATAGTGTTATACACAGCACCCCCCTAATAGTTTAATACACAGCACCCCCCTAATAGTTTAATACACAGCACCCCCCTAATAGTGTTATACACAGCACCCCCTAATAGTGTTATACACAGCACCCCCTAATAGTGTTATACACAGCACCCCTCTAATAGTGTTATACACAGCACCCCCCTAATAGTTTAATACACAGCACCCCCCTAATAGTGTTATACACAGCACCCCCCTAATAGTTTAATGCACAGCACCCTCCTAATAGTTTAATGCACAGCACCCCCCTAATAGTTTAATGCACAACACCCCCCTAATAGTGTTATGCACAGCACCCCCCTAATAGTTTAATGCACAGCACCCCCTAATAGTGTTATACACAGCACCCCCCTAATAGTGTTATACACAGAACCCCCCTAATAGTTCAATACACAGCACCCTCCTAATAGCTTAATACACAGCACCCCCTAATAGTTTAATACACAGCACCCCCCTAATAGTTTAATACACAGCACCCCCCTAATAGCTTAATACACAGCACCCCCTAATAGTTTAATACACAGCACCCCCCAATAGTGTTATACACAGCACCCCTCTAATAGTTTAATACACAGCACCCCCCTAATAGTGTTATACACAGCACCCCCTAATAGTGTTATACACAGCACCCCCTAATAGTGTTATACACAGCACCCCCTAATAGTTTAATACACAGCACCCCCTAATAGTGTTATACACAGCACCCCCCTAATAGTGTTATACACAGCACCCCCCTAATAGTTTAATACACAGCACCCCCCTAATAGTGTTATACACAGCACCCCCCTAATAGTTTAATACACAGCACCCCCCTAATAGTGTTATACACAGCACCCCCCTAATAGTGTTATACACAGCACCCCCCTAATAGTTTAATACACAGCACCCCCCTAATAGTGTTATACACAGCACCCCCCTAATAGTGTTATACACAGCACCCCGCTAATAGTGTTATACACAGCACCCCCCCTAATAGTTTAATACACAGCACCCCCTAATAGTGTTATACACAGCAACCCCCTAATAGTTTAATACACAGCACCCCCCTAATAGTGTTATACACAGCACCCCCCTAATAGTTTAATACACAGCATCCCCTAATAGTTTAATACACAGCACCCCCCTAATAGTGTTATACACAGCACCCCCCTAATAGTAATCTACTCAGCACCCTCTAATAGTTTAATACACAGCACCCCCTAATAGTGTTATACACAGCACCCCCCTAATAGTTTAATACACAGCACCCCCTAATAGTTTAATACACAGCACCCCCCTAATAGTTTAATACACAGCACCCTCTAATAGTGTTATACACAGCACCCCCCTAATAGTTTAATACACAGCACCCCCCTATTAGTGTTATACACAGCACCCCCCTAATAGTTTAATACACAGCACCCCCTAATAGTTTAATACATCACCCCCCTAATAGTTTAATACACAGCACCCCCTTAATAGTGTTATACACAGCACCCCCCTAATAGTTTAATACACAGCACCCCCCTAATAGTGTTATACACAGCACCCCCCTAATAGTTTAATGCACAGCACCCTCCTAATAGTTTAATGCACAGCACCCCCCTAATAGTTTAATGCACAGAACCCCCCTAATAGTGTTATGCACAGCACCCCCTAATAGTTTAATGCACAGCACCCCCCTAATAGTGTTATACACAGCACCCCCCTAATAGTGTTATACACAGCACCTCCCTAATAGTTTAATACACAGCACCCCCCTAATAGCTTAATACACAGCAACCCCTAATAGTTTAATACACAGCACCCCCCTAATAGTTTAATACACAGCACCCCCCTAATAGCTTAATACACAGCACCCCCTAATAGTTTAATACACAGCACCCCCCAATAGTGTTATACACAGCACCCCTCTAATAGTTTAATACACAGCACCCCCCTAATAGTGTTATACACAGCACCCCCTAATAGTGTTATACACAGCACCCCCCTAATAGTGTTATACACAGCACCCCCTAATAGTTTAATACACAGCACCCCCTAATAGTGTTATACACAGCACCCCCCTAATAGTGTTATACACAGCACCCCCCTAATAGTGTTATACACAGCACCCCCCTAATAGTTTAATACACAGCACCCCCCTAATAGTGTTATACACAGCACCCCCCTAATAGTTTAATACACAGCACCCCCCTAATAGTGTTATACACAGCACCCCCCTAATAGTGTTATACACAGCACCCCCCAAATAGTTTAATACACAGCACCCCCCTAATAGTGTTATACACATCACCCCCCTAATAGTGTTATACACAGCACCCCCCTAATAGTGTTATACACAGCACCCCCCTAATAGTTTAATACACAGCACCCCCCTAATAGTGTTATACACAGCACCCCCCTAATAGTTTAATACACAGCACCCCCTAATAGTGTTATACACAGCACCCCCCTAATAGTTTAATACACAGCACCCCCTAATAGTTTAATACACAGCACCCCCCTAATAGTGTTATACACAGCACCCCCCTAATAGTGTTCTACACAGCACCCTCTAATAGTTTAATACACAGCACCCCCCTAATAGTGTTATACACAGCACCCCCCTAATAGTTTAATACACAGCACCCCCTAATAGTTTAATACACAGCACCCCCCTAATAGTTTAATACACAGCACCCCCCTAATAGTGTTATACACAGCACCCCCCTAATAGTGTAATACACAGCACCCCCCTAATAGTGTTATACACAGCACCCACCTAATAGTGTTATACACATCACCCCCCTAATAGTGTTATACACAGCACCCCCCTAATAGTGTAATACACAGCACCCCCCTAATAGTGTTATACACAGCACCCCCCTAATAGTGTTATACACAGCACCCCCCAAATAGTTTAATACACAGCACCCCCCTAATAGTGTTATACACATCACCCCCCTAATAGTGTTATACACAGCACCCCCCTAATAGTGTTATACACAGCACCCCCCTAATAGTTTAATACACAGCACCCCCCTAATAGTGTTATACACAGCACCCCCCTAATAGTGTTATACACAGCACCCCCCTAATAGTTTAATACACAGCACCCCCCTAATAGTTTAATACACAGCACCCCCCTAATAGCTTAATACACAGCACCCCCCTAATAGTTTAATACACAGCACCCCCCTAATAGTGTTATACACAGCACCCCTCTAATAGTTTAATACACAGCACCCCCCTAATAGTGTTATACACAGCACCCCCTAATAGTGTTATACACAGCACCCCTCTAATAGTGTTATACACAGCACCCCCTAATAGTTTAATACACAGCACCCACCTAATAGTGTTATACACAGCACCCCCCTAATAGTGTTATACACAGCACCCCCCTAATAGTTTAATACACAGCACCCCCCTAATAGTGTTATACACAGCACCCCCCTAATAGTGTTATACACAGCACCCCCCTAATAGTTTAATACACAGCACCCCCCTAATAGTGTTATACACAGCACCCCCCTAATAGTGTTATACAAAGCACACCCCCCTAATAGTTTAATACACAGCACCCCCCTAATAGTGTTATACACAGCACCCCCCTAATAGTTTAATACACAGCACCCCCCTAATAGTGTTATACACAGCACCCCCCTAATAGTTTAATACACAGCACCCCCTAATAGTTTAATACACAGCAACCCCCTAATAGTGTTATACACAGCATCCCCCTAATAGTGTTCTACACAGCACCCTCTAATAGTTTAATACACAGCACCCCCTAATAGTGTTATACACAGCACCCCCCTAATAGTGTTATACACAGCACCCCCCTAATAGTGTTATACAAAGCACACCCCCCTAATAGTTTAATACACAGCACCCCCCTAATAGTGTTATACACAGCACCCCCCTAATAGTGTTCTACACAGCACCCTCTAATAGTTTAATACACAGCACCCCCTAATAGTGTTATACACAGCACCCCCCTAATAGTTTAATACACAGCACCCCCTAATAGTTTAATACACAGCACACCCCTAATAGTTTAATACACAGCACCCCCCTAATAGTGTTATACACAGCACCCCCCCTAATAGTGTAATACACAGCACCCCCCCTAATACTGTTATACACAGCACCCCCCCTAATAGTGTTATACACATCACCCCCCTAATAGTGTTATACACAGCACCCCCCTAATAGTTTAATACACAGCATCCCCCCTAATAGTTTAATACACAGCACCCCCTAATAGTGTTATACACAGCACCCCCCCTAATAGTTTAATACACAGCACCCCCCCTAATAGTGTTATACACAGCACCCCCCCTAATAGTTTAATGACACAGCACCCTCCTAATAGTTTAATAGCACAGCACCCCCCTAATAGTTTAATGCACACAGCCCCCCCCTAATAGTGTTAATGCACAGCACCCCCCCTAATAGTTTAATGCACAGCACCCCCCCTAATAGTGTTCATACACAGCACCCCCCTAATAGTGTTATACACAGCACCCCCCTAATAGTTTATACACAGCACCCCCCCTAATAGTTTAATACACAGCACCCCCCTAATAGTTTAATACACAGCACACCCCCTAATAGTTTAATACACAGCACCCCCCCTAATAGTTTAATACACACAGCACCCCCCTAATAGTGTTAATACACAGCACCCCCCAATAGTGTTATACACAGCACCCCCCTAATAGTTTAATACACAGCACCCCCCCTAATAGTGTTATACACAGCACCCCCTAATAGTGTTAATACACAGCACCTCCCCCTAATAGTTTAATACACAGCACCCCCCTAATAGTGTTATACACAGCACCCCCCCTAATAGTTTAATACACAGCACCCCCCCTAATAGTGTTATACACAGCACCCCCCCTAATAGTTTAATACACAGCACCCCCCCTAATAGTGTTATACACAGCACCCCCCCTAATAGTTTAATACACAGCACCCCCCTAATAGTGTTATACACAGCACCCCCCCCTAATAGTTTAATACACAGCACCCCCCTAATAGCTTTAATACACAGCACCCTCCCTATAGTGTTATACACAGCACCCCCCTAATAGTGTTTATACACAGCACCCCCCTAATAGTTTAATACACAGCACCCCCCTAATAGCTTAATACACCAGCCACAGTTTAATACACAGCACCCCCCTAATAGCTTAATACACAGCACCCCCTAATAGTTTAATACACAGCACCCCCCAATAGTGTTATACACAGCACCCCTCTAATAGTTTAATACACAGCACCCCCCTAATAGTGTTATACACAGCACCCCCTAATAGTGTTATACACAGCACCCCACTAATAGTGTTATACACAGCACCCCCTAATAGTTTAATACACAGCACCCCCTAATAGTGTTATACACAGCACCCCCCTAATAGTGTTATACACAGCACCCCCCTAATAGTTTAATACACAGCACCCCCCTAATAGTGTTATACACAGCACCCCCCTAATAGTGTTATACACAGCACCCCCCTAATAGTGTTATACACAGCACCCCCCTAATAGTTTAATACACAGCACCCCCCTAATAGAGTTATACACAGCACCCCCGTAATAGTTTAATACACAGCACCCCCCTAATAGTGTTATACACAGCACCCCCCTAATAGTTTAATACATAGCACCCCCTAATAGTTTAATACACAGCACCCCCTAATAGTGTTATACACAGCACCCCCCTAATAGTGTTCTACACAGCACCCTCTAATAGTTTAATACACAGCACCCCCTAATAGTGTTATACACAGCACCCCCTAATAGTGTTATACACAGCACCCCCCTAATAGTTTAATACACAGCACCCCCTAATAGTTTAATACACAGCACACCCCTAATAGTGTAATACACAGCACCCCCCTAATAGTGTTATACACAGCACCCCCCCTAATAGTGTTATACACAGCACCCCCCTAATAGTTTATTACACAGCATCCCCCTAATAGTTTAATACACAGCACCCCCTAATAGTGTTATACACAGCACCCCCCTAATAGTTTAATACACAGCACCCCCCTAATAGTGTTATACACAGCACCCCCCTAATAGTTTAATGCACAGCACCCTCCTAATAGTTTAATGCACAGCACCCCCCTAATAGTTTAATGCACAGCACCCCCCCTAATAGTGTTATGCACAACACCCCCCTAATAGTTTAATGCACAGCACCCCCCTAATAGTGTTATACACAGCACCCCCCTAATAGTGTTATACACAGCACCCCCCTAATAGTTTAATACACAGCACCCCCCTAATAGCTTAATACACAGCACCCCCTAATAGTTTAATACACAGCACCCCCTAATAGTTTAATACACAGCACCCCCCTAATAGCTTAATACACAGCACCCCCTAATAGTTTAATACACAGCACCCCCCAATAGTGTTATACACAGCACCCCTCTAATAGTTTAATACACAGCACCCCCCTAATAGTGTTATACACAGCACCCCCTAATAGTGTTATACACAGCACCCCTCTAATAGTGTTATACACAGCACCCCCTAATAGTTTAATACACAGCACCCACTAATAGTGTTATACACAGCACCCCCCTAATAGTGTTATACACAGCACCCCCCTAATAGTTTAATACACAGCACCCCCCTAATAGTGTTATACACAGCACCCCCCTAATAGTGTTATACACAGCACCCCCCTAATAGTTTAATACACAGCACCCCCCTAATAGTGTTATACACAGCACCCCCCTAATAGTGTTATACAAAGCACACCCCCCTAATAGTTTAATACACAGCACCCCCCTAATAGTGTTATACACAGCACCCCCCCTAATAGTTTAATACACAGCACCCCCCTAATAGTGTTATACACAGCACCCCCCTAATAGTTTAATACACAGCACCCCCTAATAGTTTAATACACAGCAACCCCCTAATAGTGTTATACACAGCATCCCCCTAATAGTGTTCTACACAGCACCCTCTAATAGTTTAATACACAGCACCCCCTAATAGTGTTATACACAGCACCCCCCTAATAGTGTTATACACAGCACCCCCCTAATAGTGTTATACAAAGCACACCCCCCTAATAGTTTAATACACAGCACCCCCCTAATAGTGTTATACACAGCACCCCCCTAATAGTTTAATACACAGCACCCCCCTAATAGTGTTATACACAGCACCCCCCTAATAGTTTAATACACAGCACCCCCTAATAGTTTAATACACAGCAACCCCCTAATAGTGTTATACACAGCATCCCCCTAATAGTGTTCTACACAGCACCCTCTAATAGTTTAATACACAGCACCCCCTAATAGTGTTATACACAGCACCCCCCTAATAGTTTAATACACAGCACACCCTAATAGTTTAATACACAGCACCCCCCTAATAGTTTAATACACAGCACCCTCTAATAGTGTTATACACAGCACCCCCCTAATAGTTTATTACACAGCACCCCCCTATTAGTGTTATACACAGCACCCCCCTAATAGTTTAATACACAGCACCCCCCTAATAGTGTTATACACAGCACCCCCCTAATAGTTTAATACACAGCACCCCCCTAATAGTTTAATAGACAGCAACCCCCTAATAGTTTAATACACAGCACCCCCCTAATAGTTTAATACACAGCACCCCCCTAATAGTGTTATACACAGCATCCCCCTAATAGTTTAATACACAGCACCCCCCCTAATAGTTTAAAACACAGCACCCCCCTAATAGTGTTATACACAGCACCCCCCTAATAGTGTAATACACAGCACCCCCCTAATAGTGTTATACACAGCACCCCCCTAATAGTTTAATACACAGCATCCCCCTAATAGTTTAATACACAGCACCCCCTAATAGTGTTATACACAGCACCCCCCTAATAGTTTAATACACAGCACCCCCCTAATAGTGTTATACACAGCACCCCCCTAATAGTTTAATACACAGCACCCCCCTAATAGTGTAATACACAGCACCCCCCTAATAGTGTTATACACAGCACCCCCCTAATAGTTTAATACACAGCATCCCCCTAATAGTTTAATACACAGCACCCCCTAATAGTGTTATACACAGCACCCCCCTAATAGTTTAATACACAGCACCCCCCTAATAGTGTTATACACAGCACCCCCCTAATAGTTTAATGCACAGCACCCTCCTAATAGTTTAATGCACAGCACCCCCCTAATAGTTTAATGCACAGCACCCCCCTAATAGTGTTATGCACAGCACCCCCCTAATAGTTTAATGCACAGCACCCCCCTAATAGTGTTATACACAGCACCCCCTAATAGTGTTATACACAGCACCCCCCTAATAGTTTAATACACAGCACCCCCCTAATAGCTTAATACACAGCACCCCCTAATAGTTTAATACACAGCACCCCCCTAATAGTTTAATACACAGCACCCCCCTAATAGCTTAATACACAGCACCCCCTAATAGTTTAATACACAGCACCCCCCAATAGTGTTATACACAGCACCCCTCTAATAGTTTAATACACAGCACCCCCCTAATAGTGTTATACACAGCACCCCCTAATAGTGTTATACACAGCACCCCCACTAATAGTGTTATACACAGCACCCCCTAATAGTTTAATACACAGCACCCCCTAATAGTGTTATACACAGCACCCCCCTAATAGTGTTATACACAGCACCCCCTAATAGTTTAATACACAGCACCCACTAATAGTGTTATACACAGCACCCCCCTAATAGTGTTATACACAGCACCCCCCTAATAGTTTAATACACAGCACCCCCCTAATAGTGTTATACACAGCACCCCCCTAATAGTGTTATACACAGCACCCCCCTAATAGTTTAATACACAGCACCCCCCTAATAGTGTTATACACAGCACCCCCCTAATAGTGTTATACACAGCACCCCCCTAATAGTGTTATACAAAGCACACCCCCCTATAGTTTAATACACAGCACCCCCCTAATAGTGTTATACACAGCACCCCCCTAATAGTTTAATACACAGCACCCCCTAATAGTGTTATACACAGCACCCCCCTAATAGTTTAATACACAGCACCCCCTAATAGTTTAATACACAGCACACCCCTAATAGTTTAATACACAGCAACCCCCTAATAGTGTTATACACAGCACCCCCCTAATAGTGTAATACACAGCACCCCCCTAATAGTGTTATACACAGCAACCCCCTAATAGTGTTATACACATCACCCCCCTAATAGTGTTATACACAGCACCCACCTAATAGTTTTATACACAGCACCCCCCTAATAGTTTAATACACAGCACCCCCCTAATAGTGTTATACACAGCACCCCCCTAATAGTTTAATACACAGCACCCCCCTAATAGTGTTATACACAGCACCCCCCTAATAGTTTAATACACAGCATCCCCTAATAGTTTAATACACAGCACCCCCTAATAGTGTTATACACAGCACCCCCCTAATAGTGTTCTACACAGCACCCTCTAATTGTTTAATACACAGCACCCCCTAATAGTGTTATACACAGCACCCCCCTAATAGTTTAATACACAGCACCCCCTAATAGTTTAATACACAGCACCCCCCTAATAGTTTAATACACAGCACCCTCTAATAGTGTTATACACAGCACCCCCCTAATAGTTTAATACACAGCACCCCCCTATTAGTGTTATATACAGCACCCCCCTAATAGTTTAATACACAGCACCCCCTAATAGTGTTATACACAGCACCCCCCTAATAGTTTAATACACAGCACCCCCCTAATAGTGTTATACACAGCACCCCCCTAATAGTTTAATGCACAGCACCCTCCTAATAGTTTAATGCACAGCACCCCCCTAATAGTTTAATGCACAGAACCCCCCTAATAGTGTTATGCACAGCACCCCCTAATAGTTTAATGCACAGCACCCCCCTAATAGTGTTATACACAGCACCCCCTAATAGTGTTATACACAGCACCTCCCTAATAGTTTAATACACAGCACCCCCCTAATAGCTTAATACACAGCAACCCCTAATAGTTTAATACACAGCACCCCCCTAATAGTTTAATACACAGCACCCCCCTAATAGCTTAATACACAGCACCCCCTAATAGTTTAATACACAGCACCCCCCAATAGTGTTATACACAGCACCCCTCTAATAGTTTAATACGCAGCACCCCCCTAATAGTGTTATACACAGCACCCCCTAATAGTGTTATACACAGCACCCCCCTAATAGTGTTATACACAGCACCCCCTAATAGTTTAATACACAGCACCCCCTAATAGTGTTATACACAGCACCCCCCTAATAGTGTTATACACAGCACCCCCCTAATAGTTTAATACACAGCACCCCCCTAATAGTGTTATACACAGCACCCCCCTAATATTTAATACACAGCACCCCCCTAATAGTGTTATACACAGCACCCCCCTAATAGTGTTATACACAGCACCCCCTAAATAGTTTAATACACAGCACCCCCCTAATAGTGTTATACACATCACCCCCCTAATAGTGTTATACACAGCACCCCCCTAATAGTGTTATACACAGCACCCCCTAATAGTTTAATACACAGCACCCCCCTAATAGTGTTATACACAGCACCCCCCTAATAGTTTAATACACAGCACCCCCTAATAGTGTTATACACAGCACCCCCCTAATAGTTTAATACACAGCACCCCCTAATAGTTTAATACACAGCACCCCCCTAATAGTGTTATACACAGCACCCCCCTAATAGTGTTCTACACAGCACCCTCTAATAGTTTAATACACAGCACCCCCCTAATAGTGTTATACACAGCACCCCCCTAATAGTTTAATACACAGCACCCCCTAATAGTTTAATACACAGCACCCCCCTAATAGTTTAATACACAGCACCCCCCTAATAGTGTTATACACAGCACCCCCCTAATAGTGTAATACACAGCACCCCCCTAATAGTGTTATACACAGCACCCACCTAATAGTGTTATACACAGCACCCCCCTAATAGTTTAATACACAGCACCCCCCTAATAGTGTTATACACAGCACCCCCCTAATAGTTTAATACACAGCACCCCCCTAATAGTGTTATACACAGCACCCCCCTAATAGTGTTATACACAGCACCCCCCTAATAGTTTAATACACAGCACCCCCCTAATAGTTTAATACACAGCACCCCCCTAATAGTTTAATACACAGCACCCCCCAATAGTGTTCTACACAGCACCCTCTAATAGTTTAATACACAGCACCCCCTAATAGTGTTATACACAGCACCCCCCTAATAGTTTAATACACAGCACCCCCCTAATAGTTTAATACACAGCACCCCCCTAATAGTTTAATACACAGCACCCCCCTAATAGTGTTATTCACAGCACCCCCCTAATAGTGTTATACACAGCACCCCCCCTAATAGTTTAATACACAGCACCCCCCTAATAGTTTAATACACAGCACCCCCCTAATAGTGTTATACACAGCACCCCCTAATAGTGTTATACACAGCACCCCCTAATAGTGTTATACACAGCACCCCTCTAATAGTGTTATACACAGCACCCCCCTAATAGTTTAATACACAGCACCCCCCTAATAGTGTTATACACAGCACCCCCCTAATAGTTTAATACACAGCACCCCCCTAATAGTGTAATACACAGCACCCCCCTAATAGTGTTATACACAGCACCCCCCCTATAGTTTAATACACAGCATCCCCCTAATAGTTTAATACACAGCACCCCCTAATAGTGTTATACACAGCACCCCCCTAATAGTTTAATACACAGCACCCCCCTAATAGTGTTATACACAGCACCCCCCTAATAGTTTAATGCACAGCACCCTCCTAATAGTTTAATGCACAGCACCCCCCTAATAGTTTAATGCACAGCACCCCCCTAATAGTGTTATGCACAGCACCCCCCTAATAGTTTAATGCACAGCACCCCCCTAATAGTGTTATACACAGCACCCCCTAATAGTGTTATACACAGCACCCCCCTAATAGTTTAATACACAGCACCCCCCTAATAGCTTAATACACAGCACCCCCTAATAGTTTAATACACAGCACCCCCCTAATAGTTTAATACACAGCACCCCCCTAATAGCTTAATACACAGCACCCCCTAATAGTTTAATACACAGCACCCCCCAATAGTGTTATACACAGCACCCCTCTAATAGTTTAATACACAGCACCCCCCTAATAGTGTTATACACAGCACCCCCTAATAGTGTTATACACAGCACCCCACTAATAGTGTTATACACAGCACCCCCTAATAGTTTAATACACAGCACCCCCTAATAGTGTTATACACAGCACCCCCCTAATAGTGTTATACACAGCACCCCCTAATAGTTTAATACACAGCACCCACTAATAGTGTTATACACAGCACCCCCCTAATAGTGTTATACACAGCACCCCCCTAATAGTTTAATACACAGCACCCCCCTAATAGTGTTATACACAGCACCACCCTAATAGTGTTATACACAGCACCCCCCTAATAGTTTAATACACAGCACCCCCCTAATAGTGTTATACACAGCACCCCCCTAATAGTGTTATACACAGCACCCCCTAATAGTGTTATACAAAGCACACCCCCCTAATAGTTTAATACACAGCACCCCCCTAATAGTGTTATACACAGCACCCCCCTAATAGTTTAATACACAGCACCCCCTAATAGTGTTATACACAGCACCCCCCTAATAGTTTAATACACAGCACCCCCTAATAGTTTAATACACAGCACACCCCTAATAGTTTAATACACAGCACCCCCCTAATAGTGTTATACACAGCACCCCCCTAATAGTGTAATACACAGCACCCCCCTAATAGTGTTATACACAGCAACCCCCTAATAGTGTTATACACATCACCCCCCTAATAGTGTTATACACAGCACCCACCTAATAGTTTTATACACAGCACCCCCCTAATAGTTTAATACACAGCACCCCCCTAATAGTGTTATACACAGCACCCCCCTAATAGTTTAATACACAGCACCCCCCTAATAGTGTTATACACAGCACCCCCCTAATAGTTTAATACACAGCATCCCCTAATAGTTTAATACACAGCACCCCCTAATAGTGTTATACACAGCACCCCCCTAATAGTGTTCTACACAGCACCCTCTAATTGTTTAATACACAGCACCCCCTAATAGTGTTATACACAGCACCCCCCTAATAGTTTAATACACAGCACCCCCTAATAGTTTAATACACAGCACCCCCCTAATAGTTTAATACACAGCACCCTCTAATAGTGTTATACACAGCACCCCCCTAATAGTTTAATACACAGCACCCCCCTATTAGTGTTATATACAGCACCCCCCTAATAGTTTAATACACAGCACCCCCTAATAGTGTTATACACAGCACCCCCCTAATAGTTTAATACACAGCACCCCCCTAATAGTGTTATACACAGCACCCCCCTAATAGTTTAATGCACAGCACCCTCCTAATAGTTTAATGCACAGCACCCCCCTAATAGTTTAATGCACAGAACCCCCCTAATAGTGTTATGCACAGCACCCCCTAATAGTTTAATGCACAGCACCCCCCTAATAGTGTTATACACAGCACCCCCTAATAGTGTTATACACAGCACCTCCCTAATAGTTTAATACACAGCACCCCCCTAATAGCTTAATACACAGCAACCCCTAATAGTTTAATACACAGCACCCCCCTAATAGTTTAATACACAGCACCCCCCTAATAGCTTAATACACAGCACCCCCTAATAGTTTAATACACAGCACCCCCCAATAGTGTTATACACAGCACCCCTCTAATAGTTTAATACGCAGCACCCCCCTAATAGTGTTATACACAGCACCCCCTAATAGTGTTATACACAGCACCCCCCTAATAGTTTAATACACAGCACCCCCTAATAGTGTTATACACAGCACCCCCCTAATAGTGTTATACACAGCACCCCCTAATAGTTTAATACACAGCACCCCCCTAATAGTGTTATACACAGCACCCCCCTAATATTTTAATACACAGCACCCCCCTAATAGTGTTATACACAGCACCCCCCTAATAGTGTTATACACAGCACCCCCTAAATAGTTTAATACACAGCACCCCCCCTAATAGTGTTATACACATCACCCCCCCA
>NW_027439829.1:0-43761 GCF_031893055.1 Leptodactylus fuscus
ACTGTGTGTATTATCCTGTACTGTTACATCACTGTGTGTATTATCCCTGTACTGTGACATCACTGTGCGTATTATCCTGTACTGTGACATCACTGTGTGTATTATCCTGTACTGTGACATCACTGTGTGTATTATCCTGTACTGTGACATCACTGTGTGTATTATCCTGTACTGTGACATCACTGTGTGTATTATCCTGTACTGTTACATCACTGTGTGTATTATCCTGTACTGTGACATCACTGTGCGTATTATCCTGTACTGTGACATCACTGTGCGTATTATCTCTGTACTGTGACATCACTGTGTGTATTATCCTGTACTGTGACATCACTGTGTGTATTATCCTGTACTGTGACATCACTGTGTGTATTATCCCTGTACTGTGACATCACTGTGTGTATTATCCTGTACTGTGACATCACTGTGTATATTATCCTGTACTGTGACATCACTGTGTGTATTATCCTGTACTGTGACATCACTGTGCGTATTATCTCTGTACTGTGACATCACTGTGTGTATTATCCTGTACTGTGACATCACTGTGTGTATTACCTCTGTACTGTGACATCACTGTGTGTATTATCTCTGTACTGTGACATCACTGTGTGTATTATCCTGTACTGTGACATCACTGTGTGTATTATCTCTGTACTGTGACATCACTGTGTGTATTATCTCTGTACTGTGACATCACTGTGTGTATTATCCTGTACTGTGACATCACTGTGTGTATTACCTCTGTACTGTGACATCACTGTGTGTATTATCTCTGTACTGTGACATCACTGTGTGTATTATCCTGTACTGTGACATCACTGTGTGTATTATCTATGTACTGTGACATCACTGTGTGTATTATCCCTGTACTGTGACATCACTGTGTGTATTATCCTGTACTGTGACATCACTGTGTGTATTATCTCTGTACTGTGACATCACTGTGTGTATTATCCTGTACTGTGACATCACTGTGTGTATTATCCTGTACTGTGACATCACTGTGTGTATTATCTCTGTACTGTGACATCACTGTGTGTATTATCTCTGTACTGTGACATCACTGTGTATATTATCCTGTACTGTGACATCACTGTGTATATTATCCTGTACTGTGACATCACTGTGTGTATTATCCTGTACTGTGACATCACTGTGTGTATTATCCTGTACTGTGACATCACTGTGTGTATTATCTCTGTACTGTGACATCACTGTGTGTATTATCCTGTACTGTGACATCACTGTGTGTATTATCCTGTACTGTGACATCACTGTGTGTATTATCCCTGTACTGTGACATCACTGTGTGTATATCTCTGTACTGTGACATCACTGTGTGTATTATCTTGTACTGTGACATCACTGTGTGTATTATCTCTGTACTGTGACATCACTGTGTTTATTATCTTGTACTGTGACATCACTGTGTGTATTATCTCTGTACTGTGACATCACTGTGTGTATTATCCTGTACTGTGACATCACTGTGTGTATTATCCTGTACTGTGACATCACTGTGCGTATTATCTCTGTACTGTGACATCACTGTATGTATTATCCTGTACTGTGACATCACTGTGTGTATTATCTCTGTACTGTGACATCACTGTGTGTATTATCTCTGTACTGTGACATCACTGTGTGTATTATCTCTGTACTGTGACATCACTGTGTGTATTATCCTGTACTGTGACATCACTGTGTGTATTATCCTGTACTGTGACATCACTGTGTGTATTATCTCTGTACTGTGACATCACTGTGTGTATTATCCTGTACTGTGACATCACTGTGTATTATCCTGTACTGTGACATCACTGTGTGTATTATCCTGTACTGTGACATCACTGTGTGTATTATCCTGTACTGTGACATCACTGTGTGTATTATCCTGTACTGTGACATCACTGTGTGTATTATCCTGTACTGTGACATCACTGTGTGTATTATCTCTGTACTGTGACATCACTGTGTGTATTATCACTGTACTGTGACATCACTGTGCGTATTATCCTGTACTGTGACATCACTGTGTGTATTATCTCTGTACTGTGACATCACTGTGCGTATTATCCTGTACTGTGACATCACTGTGCGTATTATCCTGTACTGTGACATCACTGTGTGTATTATCTCTGTACTGTGACATCACTGTGTGTATTATCCCTGTACTGTGACATCACTGTGTGTATTATCCTGTACTGTGACATCACTGTGTGTATTATCCTGTACTGTGACATCACTGTGTGTATTATCTCTGTACTGTGACATCACTGTGTGTATTATCCTGTACTGTGACATCACTGTGTGTATTATCTCTGTACTGTGACATCACTGTGTGTATTATCCTGTACTGTGACATCACTGTGTGTATTATCCTGTACTGTGACATCACTGTGTGTATTATCCTGTACTGTGACATCACTGTGTGTATTATCCTGTACTGTGACATCACTGTGTGTATTATCCTGTACTGTGACATCACTGTGTGTATTATCCCTGTACTGTGACATCACTGTGCGTATTATCCTGTACTGTGTCATCACTGTGCGTATTATCTCTGTACTGTGACATCACTGTGTGTATTATCCTGTACTGTGACATCACTGTGTGTATTATCTCTGTACTGTGACATCACTGTGTGTATTATCCCTGTACTGTGACATCACTGTGTGTATTATCCTGTACTGTGACATCACTGTGTGTATTATCCTGTACTGTGACATCACTGTGTGTATTATCTCTGTACTGTGACATCACTGTGTGTATTATCCTGTACTGTGACATCACTGTGTGTATTATCTCTGTACTGTGACATCACTGTGTGTATTATCCTGTACTGTGACATCACTGTGTGTATTATCCCTGTACTGTGACATCACTGTGTGTATTATCCTGTACTGTGACATCACTGTGTGTATTATCCTGTACTGTGACATCACTGTGTGTATTATCCTGTACTGTGACATCACTGTGTGTATTATCCTGTACTGTGACATCACTGTGTGTATTATCTCTGTACTGTGACATCACTGTATTATCCTGTACTGTGACATCACTGTGTGTATTATCCTGTACTGTGACATCACTGTGTGTATTATCCTGTACTGTGACATCACTGTGTGTATTATCCTGTACTGTGACATCACTGTGTGTATTATCCTGTACTGTGACATCACTGTGTGTATTATCCCTGTACTGTGACATCACTGTGCGTATTATCCTGTACTGTGACATCACTGTGCGTATTATCTCTGTACTGTGACATCACTGTGTGTATTATCCTGTACTGTGACATCACTGTGCGTATTATCCTGTACTGTGACATCACTGTGCGTATTATCTCTGTACTGTGACATCACTGTGTGTATTATCCTGTACTGTGACATCACTGTGTGTATTATCTCTGTACTGTGACATCACTGTGTGTATTATCCCTGTACTGTGACATCACTGTGTGTATTATCCTGTACTGTGACATCACTGTGTGTATTATCTCTGTACTGTGACATCACTGTGTGTATTATCCTGTACTGTGACATCACTGTGTGTATTATCTCTGTACTGTGACATCACTGTGTGTATTATCCTGTACTGTGACATCACTGTGTGTATTATCCTGTACTGTGACATCACTGTGTGTATTATCCTGTACTGTGACATCACTGTGTGTATTATCCTGTACTGTGACATCACTGTGTGTATTATCCTGTACTGTGACATCACTGTGTGTATTATCTCTGTACTGTGACATCACTGTGTGTATTATCCTGTACTGTGACATCACTGTGTGTATTATCCTGTACTGTGACATCACTGTGTGTATTATCCTGTACTGTGACATCACTGTGTGTATTATCCCTGTACTGTGACATCACTGTGTGTATTATCCTGTACTGTGACATCACTGTGTGTATTATCCTGTACTCTGACATCACTGTGTGTATTATCCTGTACTGTGACATCACTGTGTGTATTATCCTGTACTGTGACATCACTGTGTGTATTATCCTGTACTGTGACATCACTGTGTGTATTATCCCTGTACTGTGACATCACTGTGCGTATTATCCTGTACTGTGACATCACTGTGCGTATTATCTCTGTACTGTGACATCACTGTGTGTATTATCCTGTACTGTGACATCACTGTGCGTATTATCCTGTACTGTGACATCACTGTGTGTATTATCTCTGTACTGTGACATCACTGTGTGTATTATCCTGTACTGTGACATCACTGTGTGTATTATCTCTGTACTGTGACATCACTGTGTGTATTATCCCTGTACTGTGACATCACTGTGTGTATTATCCTGTACTGTGACATCACTGTGTGTATTATCCTGTACTGTGACATCACTGTGTGTATTATCCTGTACTGTGACATCACTGTGTGTATTATCCTGTACTGTGACATCACTGTGTGTATTATCTCTGTACTGTGACATCACTGTGTGTATTATCCTGTACTGTGACATCACTGTGTGTATTATCCTGTACTGTGACATCACTGTGTGTATTATCCTGTACTGTGACATCACTGTGTGTATTATCCTGTACTGTGACATCACTGTGTGTATTATCCTGTACTGTTACATCACTGTGTGTATTATCCCTGTACTGTGACATCACTGTGCGTATTATCCTGTACTGTGACATCACTGTGCGTATTATCTCTGTACTGTGACATCACTGTGTGTATTATCCTGTACTGTGACATCACTGTGTGTATTATCCTGTACTGTGACATCACTGTGTGTATTATCCCTGTACTGTGACATCACTGTGTGTATTATCCTGTACTGTGACATCACTGTGTATATTATCCTGTACTGTGACATCACTGTGTATATTATCCTGTACTGTGACATCACTGTGCGTATTATCTCTGTACTGTGACATCACTGTGTGTATTATCCTGTACTGTGACATCACTGTGTGTATTACCTCTGTACTGTGACATCACTGTGTGTATTATCTCTGTACTGTGACATCACTGTGTGTATTATCCTGTACTGTGACATCACTGTGTGTATTATCTCTGTACTGTGACATCACTGTGTGTATTATCTCTGTACTGTGACATCACTGTGTGTATTATCCTGTACTGTGACATCACTGTGTGTATTACCTCTGTACTGTGACATCACTGTGTGTATTATCTCTGTACTGTGACATCACTGTGTGTATTATCCTGTACTGTGACATCACTGTGTGTATTATCTATGTACTGTGACATCACTGTGTGTATTATCCCTGTACTGTGACATCACTGTGTGTATTATCCTGTCCTGTGACATCACTGTGTGTATTATCTCTGTACTGTGACATCACTGTGTGTATTATCCTGTACTGTGACATCACTGTGTGTATTATCCCTGTACTGTGACATCACTGTGTGTATTATCTCTGTACTGTGACATCACTGTGTGTATATCTCTGTACTGTGACATCACTGTGTATATTATCCTGTACTGTGACATCACTGTGTATATTATCCTGTACTGTGACATCACTGTGTATATTATCCTGTACTGTGACATCACTGTGTGTATTATCCTGTACTGTGACATCACTGTGTGTATTATCTCTGTACTGTGACATCACTGTGTGTATTATCCTGTACTGTGACATCACTGTGTGTATTATCCTGTACTGTGACATCACTGTGTGTATTATCCCTGTACTGTGACATCACTGTGTGTATATCTCTGTACTGTGACATCACTGTGTATATTATCTTGTACTGTGACATCACTGTGTGTATTATCTCTGTACTGTGACATCACTGTGTTTATTATCTTGTACTGTGACATCACTGTGTGTATTATCTCTGTACTGTGACATCACTGTGTGTATTATCCTGTACTGTGACATCACTGTGTGTATTATCCTGTACTGTGACATCACTGTGCGTATTATCTCTGTACTGTGACATCACTGTATGTATTATCCTGTACTGTGACATCACTGTGTGTATTATCTCTGTACTGTGACATCACTGTGTGTATTATCTCTGTACTGTGACATCACTGTGTGTATTATCTCTGTACTGTGACATCACTGTGTGTATTATCCTGTACTGTGACATCACTGTGTGTATTATCCTGTACTGTGACATCACTGTGTGTATTATCTCTGTACTGTGACATCACTGTGTGTATTATCCTGTACTGTGACATCACTGTGTATTATCCTGTACTGTGACATCACTGTGTGTATTATCCTGTACTGTGACATCACTGTGTGTATTATCCTGTACTGTGACATCACTGTGTGTATTATCCTGTACTGTGACATCACTGTGTGTATTATCCTGTACTGTGACATCACTGTGTGTATTATCTCTGTACTGTGACATCACTGTGTGTATTATCCCTGTACTGTGACATCACTGTGCGTATTATCCTGTACTGTGACATCACTGTGTGTATTATCTCTGTACTGTGACATCACTGTGCGTATTATCCTGTACTGTGACATCACTGTGCGTATTATCCTGTACTGTGACATCACTGTGTGTATTATCTCTGTACTGTGACATCACTGTGTGTATTATCCCTGTACTGTGACATCACTGTGTGTATTATCCTGTACTGTGACATCACTGTGTGTATTATCCTGTACTGTGACATCACTGTGTGTATTATCTCTGTACTGTGACATCACTGTGTGTATTATCCTGTACTGTGACATCACTGTGTGTATTATCTCTGTACTGTGACATCACTGTGTGTATTATCCTGTACTGTGACATCACTGTGTGTATTATCCTGTACTGTGACATCACTGTGTGTATTATCCTGTACTGTGACATCACTGTGTGTATTATCCTGTACTGTGACATCACTGTGTGTATTATCCTGTACTGTGACATCACTGTGTGTATTATCCCTGTACTGTGACATCACTGTGCGTATTATCCTGTACTGTGACATCACTGTGCGTATTATCTCTGTACTGTGACATCACTGTGTGTATTATCCTGTACTGTGACATCACTGTGTGTATTATCTCTGTACTGTGACATCACTGTGTGTATTATCCCTGTACTGTGACATCACTGTGTGTATTATCCTGTACTGTGACATCACTGTGTGTATTATCCTGTACTGTGACATCACTGTGTGTATTATCTCTGTACTGTGACATCACTGTGTGTATTATCCTGTACTGTGACATCACTGTGTGTATTATCTCTGTACTGTGACATCACTGTGTGTATTATCCTGTACTGTGACATCACTGTGTGTATTATCCCTGTACTGTGACATCACTGTGTGTATTATCCTGTACTGTGACATCACTGTGTGTATTATCCTGTACTGTGACATCACTGTGTGTATTATCCTGTACTGTGACATCACTGTGTGTATTATCCTGTACTGTGACATCACTGTGTGTATTATCTCTGTACTGTGACATCACTGTATTATCCTGTACTGTGACATCACTGTGTGTATTATCCTGTACTGTGACATCACTGTGTGTATTATCCTGTACTGTGACATCACTGTGTGTATTATCCTGTACTGTGACATCACTGTGTGTATTATCCTGTACTGTGACATCACTGTGTGTATTATCCCTGTACTGTGACATCACTGTGCGTATTATCCTGTACTGTGACATCACTGTGCGTATTATCTCTGTACTGTGACATCACTGTGTGTATTATCCTGTACTGTGACATCACTGTGCGTATTATCCTGTACTGTGACATCACTGTGCGTATTATCTCTGTACTGTGACATCACTGTGTGTATTATCCTGTACTGTGACATCACTGTGTGTATTATCTCTGTACTGTGACATCACTGTGTGTATTATCCCTGTACTGTGACATCACTGTGTGTATTATCCTGTACTGTGACATCACTGTGTGTATTATCTCTGTACTGTGACATCACTGTGTGTATTATCCTGTACTGTGACATCACTGTGTGTATTATCTCTGTACTGTGACATCACTGTGTGTATTATCCTGTACTGTGACATCACTGTGTGTATTATCCTGTACTGTGACATCACTGTGTGTATTATCCTGTACTGTGACATCACTGTGTGTATTATCCTGTACTGTGACATCACTGTGTGTATTATCCTGTACTGTGACATCACTGTGTGTATTATCTCTGTACTGTGACATCACTGTGTGTATTATCCTGTACTGTGACATCACTGTGTGTATTATCCTGTACTGTGACATCACTGTGTGTATTATCCTGTACTGTGACATCACTGTGTGTATTATCCTGTACTGTGACATCACTGTGTGTATTATCCTGTACTGTTACATCACTGTGTGTATTATCCCTGTACTGTGACATCACTGTGCGTATTATCCTGTACTGTGACATCACTGTGCGTATTATCTCTGTACTGTGACATCACTGTGTGTATTATCCTGTACTGTGACATCACTGTGTGTATTATCTCTGTACTGTGACATCACTGTGTGTATTATCCTGTACTGTGACATCACTGTGTGTATTATCCTGTACTGTGACATCACTGTGTGTATTATCTCTGTACTGTGACATCACTGTGTGTATATCTCTATACTGTGACATCACTGTGTGTATTATCCTGTACTGTGACATCACTGTGTGTATTATCTCTGTACTGTGACATCACTGTGTGTATTATCCCTGTACTGTGACATCACTGTGTGTATTATCCCTGTACTGTGACATCACTGTGTGTATTATCTCTGTACTGTGACATCACTGTGTGTATTATCCCTGTACTGTGACATCACTGTGTGTATTATCCTGTACTGTGACATCACTGTGTGTATTATCCTGTACTGTGACATCACTGTGTGTATTATCTCTGTACTGTGACATCACTGTTTGTATATCTCTATACTGTGACATCACTGTGTGTATTATCCTGTACTGTGACATCACTGTGTGTATTATCTCTGTACTGTGACATCACTGTGTGTATTATCCCTGTACTGTGACATCACTGTGTGTATTATCCCTGTACTGTGACATCACTGTGTGTATTATCCTGTACTGTGACATCACTGTGTGTATTATCTCTGTACTGTGACATCACTGTGTGTATATCTCTGTACTGTGACATTACTGTGTGTATTATCCTGTACTGTGACATCACTGTGTGTATTATCTCTGTACTGTGACATCACTGTGTGTATTATCCCTGTACTGTGACATCACTGTGTGTATTATCCCTGTACTGTGACATCACTGTGTGTATTATCCTGTACTGTGACATCACTGTGTGTATTATCTCTGTACTGTGACATCACTGTGTGTATATCTCTGTACTGTGACATCACTGTGTGTATTATCCTGTACTGTGACATCACTGTGTGTATTATCTCTGTACTGTGACATCACTGTGTGTATTATCTCTGTACTGTGACATCACTGTGTGTATTATCCCTGTACTGTGACATCACTGTGTGTATTATCCTGTACTGTGACATCACTGTGTGTATTATCCTGTACTGTGACATCACTGTGTGTATTATCTCTGTACTGTGACATCACTGTGTGTATATCTCTGTACTGTGACATCACTGTGTGTATTATCCTGTACTGTGACATCACTGTGTGTATTATCTCTGTACTGTGACATCACTGTGTGTATTATCCCTGTACTGTGACATCTCTGTGTGTATTATCCTGTACTGTGACATCACTGTGTGTATATCTCTGTACTGTGACATCACTGTGTGTATTATCCTGTACTCTGACATCACTGTGTGTATTATCCTGTACTGTGACATCACTGTGTGTATTATCTCTGTACTGTGACATCACTGTGTGTATTTTCTCTGTACTGTGACATCACTGTGTGTATTATCCCTGTACTGTGACATCACTGTGTGTATTATCCCTGTACTGTGACATCACTGTGTGTATTATCTTTGTACTGTGACATCACTGTGTGTATTATCTCTGTACTGTGACATCACTGTGTGTATTATCTCTGTACTGTGACATCACTGTGTGTATTATCCCTGTACTGTGACATCACTGTGTGTATTATCCCTGTGCTGTGACATCACTGTGTGTATTATCCTGTACTGTGACATCACTGTGTGTATTATCTCTGTACTGTGACATCACTGTGTGTATTATTCTGTACTGTGACATCACTGTGTGTATTATCTCTGTACTGTGACATCACTGTGTGTATTATCTCTGTACTGTGACATCACTGTGTGTATTATCCTGTACTGTGACATCACTGTGTGTATTATCCCTGTACTGTGACATCACTGTGTGTATTATCTTTGTACTGTGACATCACTGTGTGTATTATCTCTGTACTGTGACATCACTGTGTGTATTATCTCTGTACTGTGACATCACTGTGTGTATTATCCCTGTACTGTGACATCACTGTGTGTATTATCCCTGTGCTGTGACATCACTGTGTGTATTATCCTGTACTGTGACATCACTGTGTGTATTATCTCTGTACTGTGACATCACTGTGTGTATTATTCTGTACTGTGACATCACTGTGTGTATTATCTCTGTACTGTGACATCACTGTGTGTATTATCTCTGTACTGTGACATCACTGTGTGTATTATCCTGTACTGTGACATCACTGTGTGTATTATCTCTGTACTGTGACATCACTGTGTGTATTATCTCTGTACTGTGACATCACTGTGTGGATTATTCCTGTACTGTGACATCACTGTGTGTATTATCTCTGTACTGTGACATCACTGTGTGTATTATCCTGTACTGTGACATGACTGTGTGTATTATCTCTGCACTGTGACATCACTGTGTGTATTATCTCTGCACTGTGACATCACTGTGTGTATTATCCTGTACTGTGACATCACTGTGTGTATATCTCTGTACTGTGACATCACTGTGTCTATTATTCCTATGCAGCAACCCAGTGGAGGGGATCAGAGACTGCAGATTTAGATGACATGGGCTGTGTTACCTGCTCGTCCTGGTACGGTTCTCACACACTCTGAACCCTCCCCAGGGCCGTGCAGCTGTAAGGGGCTTATGGAATAACTGCGTCATTTGTCTGATCTTCTGCTGCCATCTACTGCTGAAAGACTAAATTGCAGGGCAAATCTATTCACAAAGAACCCCCCCTACAGCTCAGAGAAAGATGGTATGTTCCAGAGAGGAAAAGTGTGTGCATACAGGAAGCTGCAGGCAGAAGGGGGACACATGTCGTGCTAAGAGGACCTGCTGCAGGCTGCTTTGCCCATTAAGGACTTTCCTTTACTGAACAAGGACCCTGAGAGACTTCACTATTCCTGCCTTGTGTCAGCTTGTAAACAGAGGTATGTTGGAGTGTGAGTAGAGTGAGGGGCCATACAGCTCGGTCAAGCATTAAAGCAGCTCTGTGTGCTGGAAGACAAAGCAGGCCCTGCCTGGAAGATAAAGCAGGCCCCTGCCTGGAAGATTAATAAGGTGCACCTTGTTACTGACTTACTTTAAGAGAGGCCTCTCCTAGCCAATGCATACAGGTTCTAACTAAAGACACTAGAGGGGTAACTACCACTATCTTTTGTGTGCACTGTCATATTGAAGTTATATGTTTTGCTTAGCTACTGTATACTTATTTCTTACCTTCTCTCCCGTTCCCATTCCCTTCCCCTCCTTTCTTTGTTAAACTGTTATATATTGTCATTCCGTGGCTCTGTGCAGTTACTGCGTATATCATCACCTGCTCCCCATTACATTTCTGGCGTAGTCGGCAGGATACGCAGTCTGTATTGAGGCATGGAAGGACAGGGCAATGCTGTAGATGGGAATGCACCAGTGCAACCAGAAAGGGATGCACCAAGGCAACCAGATGGGGGAATACCAGTGAGACCTTTATCCCTGGGTGCAATGTTGACCCATATACCAAAATTTAAAGGAGATAATATACCGCTGCATGACTGGGCACAGCGTATGAAAGGCATGTTAAGGGTGGCAGGAGTAACTACGGAAAATCAAGGTGAAATATTGCTGATGGCCCTAGAGGGGCATGCTCAAGATACTGTATTGCTGCGTCCTGAGAGTGAAAGGAGGACACTGGAGCAGGTGGTGAAGATTCTTGAGAGAGTGTATGGTGGGAGACCTGAAACAGGTGATTTGCAGGCACAATTGTTTCATAGATTACAATGTGAGGAGGAAGGGTTGCCACAGTATGCCAATGCACTTCAGAGAATTATGAGGCGAATTCTTGCCGCAGAGCCAGAGCTAGCACAAACTCCCGGATATGCCGATCGCACCCTGCGAGATCAATTTCTTAGAGGACTATACAATCCACTGATTAAAAGCGCCCTCCGGGAACGAATCAGAGTAGAGAAAAAACTGACTTTCCAAGAGATATTAGAAGAGGCAGTCTCATGCACGCAGGCTGAAGACCATGACCCACCGAATAGATGGAGTGAGGTCCGAACGCATAGGGTAGTCCCGAGTGAGGGGCCCAGAGAGCCAAGTCGGCTGGAAAAACAAGTAGATCTTCTGCAAGAGACTGTATTAGCCCTTCAAGAGCAGCTGAAGCTTATGCAATTACAAGCCAGAACGCCAATGACTGAAGTGGTAGCAACAAGACCAGCGGCCGCGCAGCCAAACACTCGCATAGCATCAGAGCAAGAAAAGAGAGACCGGTTTGATCAAAGGCGACAGAGACCCGCTAGAGAATATCAGTGTTGGGACTGTAGAAGGTGGGGCCACATGGCAAGTCGCTGCCCTGAGAAGAGGGGACCCCAGGGGACTCCGACGTTAAACTAGAACCTCCCTCCATAGTTGGGCGTATGGCGGGAGGACAAACGGACAGTATGGGAGATAAATGCCCTGAAGATATAGTTGCAAACACTCCAACGATTACGGCTGAATTTGAAGGGAAGAAAGTGAGATGCCTACTAGATACGGGGTCTCAGGTGACCACGATGCCAGAACAATTCTTCTATCAACACTTTGGACGGACCATGTCCATTGACAAGAGAGCCCATATCAAGCTGATGGCCGCTAACAATCTACCTATTCCAGTAGTGGGAGTCGTGTGGATGGCGGTGCGTGCTTGTGGCCAAGACTTAGGCCAGAAGGGGATTATATTAACGGAAGGACAGTACAACAGGGTGGTGCCAGCCATCATGGGCATGAATATTTTGAAGGAGCTGGATCAGCTGCTTTTCAACAAAGAAGGACCTGATTACTGGAAGCAGACCGCTAATGACAGACCCACGCAGAAAGTTTTCCAGCACCTTATCCGCACCAGCAGTTTGAGGAGGAATGGCGGGAATCGATATCCAGTAGGAAAGATCCGCGTACCAAGGCGGACCAAGATAACTTTACCACCAAATCGAGAGACTGTCCTCACGTTACCTGTTGGGGCGCACCGGAAGCTAGATGGTATGGAAGTTTTGGTGGAGCCCATATTCCTCGAAGAGGATAGAGTTGATCCATTGGTGGCACGAACTTTAGCCACGGTGAGAGATGGAAGAGTCCCTTTGCGGTGTGTGAATACAAGTGATCAAGCCCTCACGCTCACACCGGGTGTCGTCTTGGGACATGTTTATTTGGCGCCTGAAGAAGTAGCAAGTACTGAGACAATTGAGCTGAAACCAATAGAGGGAGAAGCCTGGGCCTTGTCCGTATCCTTTGAAGAAAGAGAGGATCCCACTGAACAGTGGAACAGCCGCATTATCCTAGGACAGATGGGAGCAGACCTCACACCCTTTACTCCTGTAGAGGCCAAAACTATAGAAAATTTTATCTGGGAAAATCAGGCCACGTTCTCTCGACACGAGGAGGACTTCGGTTGTACCAACAAAATTCAACATGAGATACCCACTGGGGAGGCTCCCCCCAGCAGAGAGAGATATCGACAGATACCCCCAAAGTACTATCAAGAAGTAAAGGAATTACTTGCGCAGATGCTGAAGAGCGGGGTGATACGAGAAAGTCAGAGCCCTTGGGCTGCCCCGATTGTGCTGGTTAAGAAAAAGGATGGGTCCACTCGGTTTTGTGTTGATTACCGCAAACTGAACAGTTGTACAATCCGAGATTCTTACCCGCTGCCCCGTATAGAGGAGTCATTGACCGCCTTGGGAAAAGCCCGTTACTTCTCCTCTCTGGACTTGGCCAGTGGGTATTGGCAGGTCCCTGTGGCAGAGAAAGACAAAGCCAAGACTGCATTCATTGTGCCCATGGGGCTCTTTGAATTCAACCGAATGCCGTTTGGACTGAGTAATGCCCCGGGAACCTTTCAGCGCCTTATGGAAAGCTGTCTAGGAGACATGAACTTTGAAGCTACCCTGATATACCTGGATGATATCGTGGTATATTCTGCAAGCTTTACACAACATCTAGACCAGTTAGGCCAAGTGTTCCGACGCCTGCGGGGACATGGGCTTAAACTCAAGCCTAAGAAGTGTCGAATCTTTCAGAGAGAAATCGAATATCTGGGGCACAAAGTGTCCGAAGCTGGAATACAACCTTCAGATGACAAAGTGAGAGCAGTGCAACAGTGGCCTACACCGACCACATTGAGGGAAGTTCGTGCATTCCTTGGGCTAGCGGGTCATTACCGCCGCTTTATCAAGAACTTTGCGAAGTTGGCAGAACCCTTGCACGAATTACTCAGAGGGACTGCGAGAGGGCCGAAAACACAAAGGATCAACTGGGGACCTCGACAAGCGGAAGCTATGGACAAAATAAAACAAGCCTTGACCAGCGCCCCTATCCTCGCATATGCAGACTACAATCTTCCCTTCCGGTTATATACCGACGCAAGCCTTTACGGACTAGGCGCAGTACTGTCACAAGTACAAGAGGGCGTTGAACGTGTAATTGCTTACGGCAGCCGTACGTTACGAGAAACAGAACGTAATCCTGTGAATTACAGCTCTTTTCGCTTGGAACTGCTGGCGTTAGTGTGGGCAATCACTGAAAGGTTTGCCGAGTACCTCGCTGGAGCCCGGATTGAAGTATACACGGACAACAACCCCCTGGCACACATCACCACTGCCAAGTTGGGAGCCATGGAGCAAAGGTGGATAGCACGTTTATCCAAGTATGACTACCATGTACAGTACCGCTCAAAACATGAGAACCAAAATGCTGATGCGCTCTCTCGAGTCACCTCAGAAGTTCCTGTGGGAGAAATAGATGAACAATTGGAAGAAGATGAAATTCCAGATTTCCGCAAGTTCACCTCAAAGGTTGTAGAGGCTCGGATTTTGGAAATAACAACAGGAACATCTTCACGGCTACTGGGCCAATCCAGGGAAGAATGGATCAAAGTGCAGTCTTCTGACCCAGAGTTAGTGAGGGTGAGGGAATGGGTGACTCAACAGAGGAAACCAAGCAAGAAGGTACGGGAAGAATTATCACACGAGACCCTCCAGATTTTGAGCCAGTGGGAGAAGTTGTCTATGCAAGAGGGGCTGCTGTATCGCAGAGTGTACTTGGCGGCTGAGCTAGAGGAGCGATGGCAGGTGGTGATACCGCAGAAAATGGCATTACCCCTGGCTCAGGAAGCTCATGAGAAGGGGGCCCACTTTGGACCGGATAAGACGTACCAATGGCTGCAAAGGATAGTATACTGTCCCCAACTTCTCCGGACAGTAGAAAAAGCCTGCAAGTTGTGCCGTGCCTGTGAGCTAAGCAAGTCCCTGACACAGAGAGCGCCAACGCAAACCATTGTTACCAAGGAGCCATTGGAAGTGCTTATGATTGACTATCTGAAGATTGGACATTCACATCGGGGCTATCAGTACTGTCTTGTGATGACGGATCATTTCACCAAGTTTGCAGTGGTGACGCCCACCAAAGATCAAACGGCTGCATCAGCTGCGCAAGCCATCAGTGAAAACTTTATCCAAGTGTATGGCTGTCCCAAACGAATACACTCTGATCAAGGGGCCTGCTTTCAGGGCAGTGTCATGAGGGAGCTGCAGAGAATCTATGGCATGCAAAGGTCAAAAACCACTCCGTACCATCCACAAGGAAACGGAGCCTGTGAGAGGTTCAATCGGACTCTATTACAGATGCTACGCACATTAGAAGATGATCGCAAGAGCCACTGGCCCAATTATGTAGCAGAATTGGTGTGGACTTATAATAATCGCGTTCACTCTACCACCGGCTATGCCCCATATGTTTTGTTGTTTGGAAGAACTGGGAGGGGCATCGAGGAATTGAACCTGACTCCCCCTGGGGATAGTGAAAGTCAGAGTGTGGGCTCCTGGATAGACTGCCATCGCAGACGACTGGAGACTGTACATCGCATTGTCACCAAGCGACTACAGGAAAAGAAACACCCGCCACAAAAACCTGCACAAGAGGTTCCGTTCCAACCGGGTGACAAGGTTCTAGTCGCTGAGAAGCGTCCACAACATAAATTGAGTGAGCGCTGGGAAGTAGAGCCCTACATTGTAGTCAGAAGAACCTTCCCCCATGGACCAGTTTATGAAGTGAAAAATGAGTGAGGGGACCGTACTCGCATTCTCCACCGAAATATGCTAAGGCCCTGTTATTCTGAGACAAGACCGACTGAAAGCGAAGCTGATAGCACGCCTGCATCTGTATGTGTCCCCACTGAGGGGGGCTTTGAAGACGAAGAATGGTGGCAGCCTCCAACCAACCCAGTCGACTGGGAAGCATCACCTGACAGAGATCCAGAAGATGTAAACCTTGAAGACAGCCTCCTTCCTCCATCTAATCCAGATGCAGGTGCCACCCCTGCAGAAGATGATCTGACCTTTGCCAGAGCCAGCAATGAGAATGCTGTGACCCCTGATATGGCTCAGACCACGAGAGAAGTGGCCATGGCTCCACGTAGAACTGAGAGGGCCAATGCTGGTATTCCCCCTGAAAGGTATTTGGCAGATGAGTTTGTGTATACTGTTAATAGGGTTGATTATAAAGTATTGACCCCCAAACACCAGGTTGGGAGGCCGAGCAGAAGGTGCTTTCGCATGACCCTATGTAAGGCGTCCAAGGAAAGTATCGACCGGGACGGCCGATGTCAAAGAGGGGGGGCATGTAAGGGGCTTATGGAATAACTGTGTCATTTGTCTGATCTTCTGCTGCCATCTACTGCTGAAAGACTAAATTGCAGGGCAAATCTATTCACAAAGAACCCCCCCTACAGCTCAGAGAAAGATGGTATGTTCCAGAGAGGAAAAGCGTGTGCATACAGGAAGCTGCAGGCAGAAGGGGGACACATGTCATGCTAGGAGGACCTGCTGCAGGCTGCTTTGCCCATTAAGGACTTTCCTTTACTGAACAAGGACCCTGAGAGACTTCACTATTCCTGCCTTGTGTCAGCTTGTAAACAGAGGTATGTTGGAGTGTGAGTAGAGTGAGGGGCCATACAGCTCGGTCAAGCATTAAAGCAGCTCTGTGTGCTGGAAGACAAAGCAGGCCCTGCCTGGAAGATAAAGCAGGCCCCTGCCTGGAAGATTAATAAGGTGCACCTTGTTACTGACTTACTTTAAGAGAGGCCTCTCCTAGCCAATGCAGGTTCTAACTAAAGACACTAGAGGGGTAACTACCACAATCTGTTGTGTGCACTGTCATATTGAAGTTATATGTTTTGCTTAGCTACTGTATACTTATTTCTTACCTTCTCTCCTGTTCCCATTCCCTTCCCCTCCTTTCTTTGTTAAACTGTTATATATTGTTATTCCGTGGCTCTGTGCAGTTACTGCGTATATCATCACCTGCTCCCCATTACACAGCCGTATGGGGGTCCTGCAGTTCTTACCTGTTGGATGTGGTAGAGTCCTTGTTCTCCCCCGGGGCGCTCCTTGTTGGAGATGAAACCTCTCAGTACTGAGCCGGTGTGGTGTTGTGCAGGAGATGCGCTGATGGTGATGCAGCCAACGACTCAGGAGTCCAGGATTGAAGGGATAAACCAAATAACTTTTTATTCAACAGCGCCAACAGATTCGCCAGCAGCCTTATAAGATGGATTACAGCATACAGTTCAATAGACAATATCTTAGACTTTAAGAGACCAGCCAAAGGGAAATTTAGACTCTGCAGTATTAGCAGTACTTTTCTCCTCTCCTCCTCTCATATCACTCCCTATATCAGCAGCTTGGGGCTGTAGAAGGGCGAAGAGTCCTGATAGGGAAATCCGGGTACCTAGAAGGTAGGCCCGTATTCAATACTCCTGTCGGGTACCTCTGCAGCTCCTAATGGCACGGACACAAATGTCGCTCAGTGACACCCCAAGTTTTCTCACTAACTCCGGGGCCACCTCCGGATGTACCTGACATAGCAACTCCTGCTGGGATGCTGCACCTGTACTGTGACAGCCTGGCTGAGCTGTAATATTAGGGATAGCCCTCCTGAAATGTTCTGTGCTGGACTCAGTGAAGGGGCCGCAGGGCTGACATAAAAACTGCAATCTCTAAAACAGCTGGTGCCGGGTGATGAACCCCAATAACATACCTCCCAACCATCCCGATTTCCGCGGGACATTCACGATTTGGGTGACATGTCCCGCGGTCCCGGTTGGAGGGAGGTATGTCCCGATTTCTGAGTTGAACACATATGCGGCTGAAGCGTGGAGCTGACCTGTGTCAGCACCTCGCTTCGCTGCTGCCGCCGGCTCCTGGCTTGTAGACGCGATGTGGCTGCGCGCCTCTCTCGCTGACACATATGCGGCTGAAGCGAGGAGCTGAACTGTGTCAGCTCCTCGCTTCGCCGCTGCTGCCGGCTCCCGGCTTGTAGACGCGATGTGATACATCGCGTCTACAAGCCAGTAGCCGGCGGCAGCAGCGAAGCGAGGACCTGACACAGTTCAGCTCCTTGCTTCAGCCGCATATGTGTCAGCGAGAGAGGCGCGCAGAGAGCGGCGAGGGAGCGGAGGAGAAGTTAAGTTTAATGTGGAGGTGGAACGTGAATCTGGGGGAGAGGACGGCATGACACTGGGGGCAGAGATGGAGGGGACATGAATCTGGGGGCAAAGATGGAGGGACATGAATCTGGGGGCAGAGATGGGGACATGAATCTGAGGGCAGAGATGTGGGGACATGAATCTGAGGGCAGAGATGGGGGGACATGAATCTGGGGGCAGAGATGGGGACATGAATCTGAGGGCAGAGATGGAGAGGACATGAATCTTGGAGCAGAGATGGGGGACATGAATCTGAGGGCAGAGATGGGGGGACATGAATCTGGGGGCAGAGATGGGGGACATGAATCTGAGGGCAGAGATGGGGGGACATGAATCTGGGGGGCAGAGATGGAAGGGGGACATGAAACTGGGGGCAGATGAAGGGTGTATATGAAACTGGGGGAGAGATAGAGGGGGTACATATAATAATTTACGGGTGACTGTAGGAGGATTATACTGTGTACGGGCACATGAAAAATTAACGAGTGGGCGGTGTCAACACAAAAGTGGGTGAGGCCAAATTTGCCACGGCGCGCTATGCGCGCCGCACATTTTATTCCTCTTTCAGTTCTTCAAAAGTTCAGAGGTATGCAATAATCTGATACTAATGACTAGAGATGAGCGAACACTAAAATGTTCGAGGTTCGAAATTCGATTCGAACAGCCGCTCAATGTTCGTGTGTTCGAACGGGTTTCGAACCCCATTATAGTCTATGGGGAACAGATACTCGTTAAGGGGGAAACCCAAATCCGTGTCTGGAGGGTCACCAAGTCCACTATGACACCCCAGGAAATGATGCCAACACCTCTGGAATGACACTGGGACAGCAGGGGAAGCATGTCTGGGGCATCTAACACACCAAAGACCCTCTATTACCCCAACATCACAGCCTAACAACTACACACTTTACACACTCAAAAAAACCTCTATCAAAGTGGGAAAATACCTGGAAACCTTCTTTACTCCCAAAATGGATGGACACAAACCCCAATTTAAGCTCAACAAACAGTAACAACCACCCCTTTAAATCACGTTCCCCATGACAAGCACAAATGGAATAGGCAATGGGAATTCCAAAAGCCCTCACCCTTAGGGAGCATTCACACGGTGTAACGTGCCGCGAGATTTGTACGTGTTTGCGGCCGTGAATAAATGCACGGCCGCAAACTAGCACGGCGCATACGCTCCCCGCTCCCATTGAAATGAATGGGAGCGTGTACGGCACGCAAAGGGTGCACGCAAAGGGTCACGCGGCGTACACGTGCCAAATCTCGTGGCACGTTACACCGTGTGAATGCTCCCTTAACTGTCATTTTGAGTGTGTGTGTGTGATGTGGTAAGACCTTCCAAAATTCACTTTTCTAGCCCTTAACATGAGCCCTTCCAAACAAAGTTGCAGGACCTTAAGCTGAGCTACCAGCAGAGATTGAAGCCCTTGGCATGAGTAGAGCCTTGCACCAGCAGTGTTTTTGGCACTTAGGGTGAGTTGAGCCTTGTACCAGCGTGTGTCCCTTAACATCAGGTGGGCCCTAAGTTCTGCGCTTTGCACAAAAGTTCCACATTAACTAGGCTGAATGGTACAAAGATTAGTAGGCCCGAGAACCAGGAACAGGTCTTGCAATGGCTGTCGGATAACGCTTAAAGCACATTGTCCACCAGCCAGTCAGCCTCTACCTCCTCTTACCCAACAGTCTTGTCCTCCTTCCACCCAAAATTCCCAATCTTCCCAGAACAATAACCCCAACTGTCCCTGCTCCCCAGAGCTGTTCTCCCTTCCTTTGACTGTACCTCAACCTGCCCCTCCATTTCGCGATTCCACGGACCTAACAGACGAGTATCTGTGTCCAGATGCTCAAACACTAGAGTCTCCTCCATTCTATCTCCGGTCGATTTGGTGGCGGATGACCAGCAACCCACCCTCATCGACGACGATGAGATGCAGTTGCTGTCAGGGCAGCCAGTTGACATGCGCATTGTGCAGGAGGAGGAGGCGAGACAGGAGTTGGAAGAGGAGGTGGTGGACGACGAGGACACCGACCCCACCTGGACAAGGCGGATGTTAAGCTGGGAAAGTAGTGTGGATGTTGAGGCAGGTGCAGGACCAAAAAGGGTAGCTAGAGGCAGAGGTCAGCTGCTTTGCCGAAGCCAGGCCAGACCCGGAATGTCCGAAGATGTTCCCTTTTGTACCCAGCCCAGAAAAACTCCCCCATCGAGGGCACGTTTCTTGAAGGTGTAGAGTTTTTTCAAGGAATGCGCCGAGGACAGATATAGTGTCGTCTACACAATTTGCCTCTCGAAATCGAGTAGGGGCCCTGAGAAGAGCAACCTGTCCACCACTTCAATGCACCGTCATTTGGAATCCAAGCAATGGAATCAGTGGCAGGCAGCAACGGCAGGACAAACGTCGCCCGCCGTTCATGCCACTGCCTCTGCTCACAGTGCTGGCGATGCACTCCAGAGGACGAGCCAGGACATCACTTCATCTGCCTCCGCCACTTTGTTGACTTCTCCCTCATCCTCCCCTGTTTCTGTCTTATCTCCTTCTCCTGCACCATCAAAGGCACCATCAGGCGCTTCTTTACAACAACCCACCATCTCTCAGACATTGGAGCGCCGGCAGAAATACACCGCTAACCACCCACCCACGCAAGCCTAGAACGCCAACATCGCTAAACTGCTGGCCCAGGAGAGGTTGGCGTTCCGGCTTGTTGAAACTCCCGCCTTCCCGGACCTGATGGCAACTGTGGCACCTCACTATGCCGTCCCTAGCCGTCACAACTTCTCCCGGTGTGGCGTCCCCACCTTGCACCAGCACGTGTCACTCAACATCAGGTGGGCCCTTAGTTCCGCGCTTTGCTGCAAGGTCCACTTGACCACCGACACTTAGACAAGCGCCTGTGGTCAGGGATGCTGCTTATCTTTAAGGACAGGCAGGGTGAATGTGGTGGAGTCTGGTCCCGGGGTGCAAACTGAGGTACCCTATCTCCTCTCCCAGGCCAAAATTCATGGCAGGAGTAGACTGAAACCCTACGACGCTGCAACCTCCACCCCAGCTACTAGCGGCAAACGCTAAAACACTGGTGTGGGGAGACGTCAGCAGGCGGTGCTGAAGCTCATCAGCTTGGGGGACAGACAGCACAGTGCCTCCGAGGTCAGGGATGCCATCCTGGCTGAGATGGCATTTTTTTTTCCCTGCTACACCAGGGGCCTGGCATTTTTGCGCCTGTGATAATGGCTGGAACCTGGTAGCGGCTCTGGAGCTTGCCAGCCTCCAACACGTTCCATGTTTGGCCCACGTCTAACCTAGTGGTGCAAAGTTTTTTGAAAACATACCCAAATGTACCGAAGCTACTGTTGAAAATGCGGCGCTTGTGCGCCCACTTTTGCAAGTGCACAGGAGTCGCTGCTAGCCTAAAAACACTCTAGCAAGGCCTACATCTGTCCAAACACAGGCTGTTGTCCGTCATTCACACACGCTGAAACCCTACAATACCATATCTTGAGCAGGGTGTGTGAGCTGCACAGACCTTTGATGGAGTTCCATCTACAAAACCCAAGGGTTCCTCAAAGTCAGCTCCCAAAGTTTCTGCACCATGAGTTTCCAGGGGTGGCAGAGTTATGGCTAGGGGCAGAGGCATGGATAGGGATGATGTCTAGGGGCAAAAGCAGTGTGGATGTGGAGGCAAGCTAAGCAGGAAAAACTGGGGGTACAAGCTAAGGCATGGACTGGGGTGATGTCTAGGGGCAAAAGCAGTGTGGATGTGGAGGCAAGCTAAGCAGGGAAAAAGGTGGCTAGAGGCAAAGGGATGTCCAGAGGCAGAAGACAGCTGCATGACAGAAGCTAGACCTGAGCCAGCAAGGCCCAAGATGCCCTCTTTTCTAGCTTCCTTAGAAAAATTCCCCCATCGAGGCCATGTTCCTCGCTGGGGGAGATCATTTCTAAATGTATAGGTCGAGGACAAACTGAGTGTGGTTTACACACTTTGCAATGCGACTCCCCATCTCCCAGGCCTTTCATTCCAGGCTAAAGTACAGCACAACCCACCCACATGCCCAAGGCTTCAACGGCCTCATCTCAAAAATTCTGGCCCAGGAAATGTTGGGGTCCTGGCTTGAGGACACTCTGCCCTTTTTGGGCCTGCTGGCTACTGCGCCACCTCACTGTGCCGTCCACACCAGCACTTTTCCCCAAACATGAGGCGGTCCCTAAGTTCAGCGCTTTGCCCAAAAGATCCACGTGACCAGCTACGAATGGACAAGTGCATGCGGACAGGGACGCTACCTTTCAATCTTGGCACAGTGGTTGAATGTACTTGAGGCATGGACCGGGTCGCAAAATGACTGACTTGTCTCCCCACACAACATTCCTGGGAGGAGGGCTGAAACACCACCCTCCTCCGCTGTTAAATTGACCCCAGCTACGAGCTGGAAACGCTGCAACACTGGTGTGGGGAGACGTCAGCGGGCCGTGCTGAAGCTCATCAGCTTGGGGGCCAGACAGCACACTGCCTACAAAGTGAGTCATGCCATCCTCGATGAGACGGCAATGTGGTTTTTGCCACTGCACCTGGGCCCAAGCATGTTGTCATGTGTGATAATGGCCGTAACCTGGGATCGGCTCTGTAGCTTGGCAGCCTGCAACATATTCCATGCCTGGGCCACGTTTTTAACTCATTGCTGCTAATCTTTTGAAAAAGGTACCCCAATGTTCCTGAGCTACTGGTGAAAGTGTGGCGCTTGTGCGGATAGTTTTTAAAGTCTATAGTTGCCGCTGCTAGCCTCTATGCACTCCTACAACGCCTGTACCTGCCCGAACAATGGCTGTTGTGCGACGTCTCCACACTGCTGGCACTAAACATATCATGTGTTGAGCAGAGTGTGTGAGCAGCACAGACCTTTGATGTAGTTCCAACTCCAAAACCCTCGGGTTCGTCAAAGTCAAATCCCTCAGTTGCTCAACCATGAGTGGCCATGGGTGGCAGACTTATGTGAAATCCCATCCATTGCACTGGACACGAAACATTAGCATGCACTCAGCACAACTTCGGATATGGCAGCTGCGTTAAGCAGGGTGCAGGGTACAACACAGACCAGGCCCGAGCACCAGGAACAGGTGTTAGAAATACTGCAGCATCCGCCATTTCCTTCCAATTTTGGGGTTTTGGACCCGCCACCGACTTGTCTGGACCTAAGTGGGGATCATGAGACACAGTTTCCATCAGGGCAAGCTGTGGTCATGTGCGGATTGCAGTAAGGGGCCAGTGCGCAATTGGAAGAGGAGTTGGTGGATGACGAGGCCACCGACCCCACATGGACAGGGGTGATGTCTAGGGGCTAAAGCAGTGTAGATGTAGAGGGAAGCTAAATCAACAAAAAACCTGGGTAGAAGCAAAGGCATAAACTGGGGTGATGTTTAGGGGCTAAAGCAGTGTAGATGTGGAGGGAAGCTAATTCAACAAAAAAAAACAGGGTAGAAGCAAAGGCATAAACTGGGGTGATGTTTAGGGGCTAAAGCAGTGTAGATGTGGAGGGAAGCTAATTCAACAAAAAAAACAGGGTAGAAGCAAAGGCATAAACTGGGGTGATGTTTAGGGGTGAAAGCAGTGTAGATGTGGAGGGAAGCTAAGCAGCAAAAACAGTGGGTAGAAGTAAAGGCATGCAAAACTCTACCCTGTTGGAAGACTTATTCCTAGGTCTGGAACACGTTAATGGCCCCCCTGGACAAATTACTGCCACTCAGGGGCCTAGTGTCACCAGGAGGGACAAGTATAGGCGCATGTTGTGGGAATACCTGGCCGACACCAGCTCTGTCCTCTCCGATCCCTCTGTGCTCTACAGCCTACACTTATTTTCTCATCTTTTTTTCTGAACTGCACATCTCTTGCCTGCTTCCTTTGGGATCTTAGAAATGGTGGTCCACTTCCACAGATGGTAACTTCAATAGACAGTGTAACGGGAGTAGCTGAGGGATCGCTGTCTTAACCACTTTTTGGCACAAAATTAACTTCCAAAGCCAAATATGGTGCAAGTATATGATGCAAGGACACCTACACACCTATCTCTGACACATTGGGGAGTTCACCCTCATGCGCCCTTTTGGCCTGCACCATCTTGCGCCTCTTCCCAGCCACTCCACATTTCCCAAGCTTTTCATTGCAGGCAGAAGTACAACACAACCCACCCCCATGCCCAAGCCTTTAACAGCCTCATCGATAAACTGCTGGCCCTGGAGATATTGTTGTTTGTTTATGCTTCTGGATACCCAGGCCTTCCGTCAGCAGATGGCAGCTGGGGCACCTCCCTATGCTGGGCCTAGCCGTTACTACTTCTCTTGGTGTGCTGTCCCTGCCTTGCGCCTGCATGTGTCCCATAACATCAGTCGGGCCCAGAGCTCTGCGCTTTGCTGCAAGGTCCACTTGACCACCGACACATGGACAAGCGCCTGTGGTCAGGGATGCTGCAGTGCTTATCTTTAATGACAGGCAGGGTGAATGTGGTGGAGTCTGGTCCCCGGTGCAAACTGGGGTGGCCTATCTCCTCTCCCAGGCCAAAATTCATGGCAGGAGTAGACTGAAACCCTACGATGCTGCAACCTCCACCCCAGCTACTAGCGGAAAACACTGTAACACTGGCGTGGGGAGATGTCAGCAGGCCGTGCTGAAACTGATCAGCTTGAGGGACAGACAGCACAGTGCCTCCGAGGTCAGGGATGCCATCCTGGCTGAGATGGCATTTTTTTTTCCCTGCTACACCTGGGGCCTGGCATTTTTGCGCCTGTGATAATGGCTGGAACCTGGTAGCAGATCTGGAGCTTGCCAGACTCAAACACGGTCCACGCATGGCCCACGTTTTCCAACTTGTTGGTGCCATGTTTCTTTGAAACCTACACCATTGTGCCTGATATACAGGTCAAAGTGGGGCCATTTTCGTAAGTGAGAACTAGCCTCTGCTAGGCAGAAAACATTCAGAGCACACTCCTCTCATCTTCGCACCGTTGGCTGGCGGAGGAAGACGAGGGGGTTGGAGTGGCATCTGATGTCCCTGTCCCACACGAGGCTAGAGGGTGCACTTCAGTGCATCCCATTGCTTCACCACAAATGGTGTGAAGGGGAGTGGAAAATGGAGGAAATGGAGAGTGACCCTTACAGTTGGGGCCAGCAAAGGCATGCCAAGTAACACACTGACACACATGGCTGACTTCATCTTGGGTTGCTTTTCAACACATATTTCACATCATGAAGAACAAATAATACTGGATTTTTACAAGCCTCGAACCCCGGTCTAGGTCTAATGTCTGTTCCTTTCTTGTATTAGGGGAGAGGGAAAAAAAATTACTTCAGTGATACGTTTAGCGTACATAGACTGACTATTAATGTGTATCCCACTTAGTGTTGTTAGGGTTACACACCGTCACAACCTGGCTAAAGCTTCTATAGCTGTTAATAAAGTCAACATAACTTTACGGTATCCAAAAAGACAGCTGGTACCGACAGAGAGCAAGACAAATGTCACCCAAAGCTGTGAGCTCTGAACACCCACAGTGACTTTGGCGTCATCATCATTATAAGGGAGCGGGTGGTAATAAATAACTTGGCAGTGCCTAAAACCCAAAAAGCTTATACAACTATATTTACATTAAGATACACAAATGACACTTTTCAGTAGCATGTCATGAGACAAGCTGATAAGATCTTTCTTTGTGCAGTGCTATTTGAAAGTTAAACGCTGCCTTTATTTTAATTCTGGAGAAGGTGCAGACATTAGATTTAGAACATGTTGTCTTCATTGTCCAAATCCTCTATATAGGTAATGTGTTTTTCGGGCCGAGCTGTCTGGGAACGAGCTGGTGCAGCACTGACAACCTGGGTGAATATGGCAAGAGCCTGAGATGTAGGGTGAATGAATCCCCAAATTATTTGGGGAATTTCCACTCAGAAACTGGCACTATATACCAGTAGCAAAAATTGTGGGTGCACGTAACCCCCATATATTCTTTGAATTCCCAGTCAGACAATGGTACTATATACCAGTAGCAAAAATTGTGGGTGCACATAACCCCAATATATTCTTTGAATTCCCAGTGAGACAATGGCACTGTATACCAGTAGCAAAAATTGTGGGTGCACGTAACCCCAATATATTCTTTGAATTCCCAGTCAGACAATGGCACTATATACCAGTAGCAAAAATTGTGGGTGCACGTAACCCCAATATATTCTTTGAATTACCAGTCAGAAACTGGCACTATATAGCAGTAGCAAAAATTGTGGGTGCACGTAACCCTAATATATTCTTTGAATTCCCAGTGAGACAATGGCACTGTATAGCAGTAGCAAAAATTGTGGGTGCACATAACCCCCATATATTCTTTGAATTCCCAGTGAGACAATGGCACTGTATAGCAGTAGCAAAAATTGTGGGTTTATATAGCCCCAATTCTATTGCTAGGGGACTTGCAGTGTATTTCTGGGGTGAAGGTGGGGGGGCACACCGTTGGAACGGGTATCGGGGGTATATATCGGGTATACGGGAATACACTGTCAGTGTATTCCATTCAGGATCCGCGGAAAGCTGGGTTGCGGCGATTGAGCCCGTCAGTGCCACGTTACACTGACAAGCTTCTCCCTGGAATTTAGCTCTTACAAGAGCTGTTGGTTGTCTTCTCCTTCCTATCCTAGCCTGTCCCTGCCTACCCAGAATCTAAGCCCTAGCTAACTGGACGGAAACCTCCGTCCCCGGTGAATTGCAAGCTCAGAATGACGCGAAGCTGGGCGTCGCTGTTCTTTTAAATTAGAGGTCACATGTTTTCGGCAGCCAATGGGTTTTGCCTACTTTTTTCAACCTCACCGGTGTCGTAGTTCCTGTCCCACCTACCCTGCGCTGTTATTGGAGCAAAAAAAGGCGCCAGGGAAGGTGGGAGGGGAATCGAGTAATGGCGCACTTTACCACGCGGTGTTCGATTCGATTCGAACATGCCGAACAGCCTAATATCCGATCGAACATGAGTTTGATAGAACACTGTTCGCTCATCTCTACTAATGACCAATGCAAAGGAAACTCAACTGCTTTACAATCCCCAATTACGTAAATAGAATCTTGGATGTGTTTCTCATGACATCCTCTAGATGGCGCTATTGATCTACTCTATTACACATCATTGGTTTATTTACTTTTTGGAATTTTAAGATAAGTTATGTAAATTATAGAAACATCCATTTTTATACAGTTTTTATATAGTTTTTTTATATCTCTTCTATATTTTGGTATTGTTAGTGTTTGATCTTACAATTCAGTTATCAGTAGGACATTCATATACAGTATAAGGTGATTTCAGTTTAATGACATGGTTGGACCAGGAACACAAGAACTGAAGAAGCAGGGGCGGATCAAGGGATGGGCGAGCGGTTGCCCGGGGCCTCGCGGCGCGGCCCGGACCTAACAAAACGGTCCCAGTCAGCAGGAGGTGTGTCCCGATTTCAACTCATCGGCGTCCTATGGTCGCACACAGTACAGAGATAATACACACAATGATGTCATAGTACAGGATAATACACACAGTGATGTCACAGTACAGGATAATACACACAGTGATGTCACAGTACAGGATAATACACACAGTGATGTCACAGTACAGGGATAATACACACAGTGATGTCACAGTACAGAGATAATACAGACAGTGATGTCACAGTACAGAGATAATACACACAGTGATGTCACAGTACAGAGATAATACACACAGTGATGTCACAGTACAGAGATAATACACACAGTGATGTCACAGTACAGGATAATACACACAGTGATGTCACAGTACAGGATAATACACACAGTGATGTCACAGTACAGGATAATACACACAGTGATGTCACAGTACAGGATAATACACACAATGATGTCACAGTACAGAGATAATACACACAGTGATGTCACAGTACAGGGATAATACACACAGTGATGTCACAGTACAGGATAATACACACAATGATGTCACAGTACAGAGATAATACACACAGTGATGTCACAGTACAGGGATAATACACACAGTGATGTCACAGTACAGGATAATACACACAATGATGTCACAGTACAGGGATAATACACACAGTGATGTCACAGTACAGAGATAATACACACAGTGATGTCACAGTACAGAGATAATACACACAGTGATGTCACAGTACAGGATAATACACACAGTGATGTCACAGTACAGGGATAATACACACAGTGATGTCACAGTACAGAGATAATACACACAGTGATGTCACAGTACAGGATAATACACACAGTGATGTCACAGTACAGGTTAATACACACAGTGATGTCACAGTACAGGATAATACACACAGTGATGTCACAGTACAGGAATAATACACACAGTGATGTCACAGTACAGAGATAATACACACAGTGATGTCACAGTACAGGATAATACACACAGTGATGTCACAGTACAGGGATAATACACACAGTGATGTCACAGTACAGGATAATACACACAGTGATGTCACAGTACAGAGATAATACACAAAGTGATGTCACAGTACAGGAATAATACACACAGTGATGTCACAGTACAGGATAATACACACAATGATGTCACAGTACAGGATAATACACACAGTGATGTCACAGTACAGAGATAATACACACAGTGATGTCACAGTACAGGATAATACACACAATGATGTCACAGTACAGGATAATACACACAGTGATGTCACAGTACAGGATAATACACACAATGATGTCACAGTACAGAGATAATACACACAGTCAGTGGCGTAACTAGGAATGGCGGGGCCCCGTGGCGAACTTTTGACATGGGGCCCCCCCTCCCTAAACCGATGCCGAAGACCTCGACTGACCTCCTCCTCCGCACTCTATTATGTCCCTTAGTAAGCCCTGCACACAGTATTATCCCCAATAGTGTCCCCTGCACACACAGTATTAACCCCTATAGTGTCCAATGCACACACAGTATTATCCCCCATAGTGTCCCCTACACACAGTATTATTAACCCCTATAGTGTCCTCTACACACAGTATTATTAACCCCTATAGTGTCCAATGCACACACAGTATTATTAACCCCTATAGTGTCCCCATATGTCCCACTGTGGACACCTATAAACATTTATTATACTCTGGGGTCTGAAAAGACCCCAGAGTATAATAATCGGAGACCCGGGGGATTAAAACCATTAAAAGAACGGAGACAGTTGCTTACCTGTTCCTGTCGGCTGTCCTGTCCGCTCTTGTCCAGCTTTAATGACGTCAGACGTCACATGACCCGGGAAGCTGGCCTGGGTCATGTGACGTCAGAGACGAATGACGGAGGCCTGGCAGGATCGCGGAGAGGTAAGTAACACTGTTTTTTATGTTACCTTACCCCTCCCGATGCGCCGATCATTATACTCGGGGGTCTGCAAAGACCCCCGAGTATAATGATAGCCTCTGTGGGCCCCGCGGTGTCACTTGCCGATCCCGGCCCAGCCAGGATCGGCAAGTGAATGGGGCCCGTAACGGACTTTAAAAAAAAAAAAAAAACCGCAGCGGTAGCGGCTGTCACCGGGCCCCCTAATGGCCCGGGCCCTGTGGCAGCTGCTACTGCTGCTACCACGGTAGTTACGCCCCTGCACACAGTGATGTCACAGTACAGGGATAATACACACAGTGATGTCACAGTACAGGATAATACACACAGTGATGTCACAGTACAGAGATAATACACACAGTGATGTCACAGTACAGAGATAATACACACAGTGATGTCACAGTACAGGATAATACACACAGTGATGTCACAGTACAGAGATAATACACACAGTGATGTCACAGTACAGGGATAATACACACAGTGATGTCACAGTACAGGGATAATACACACAGTGATGTCACAGTACAGGATAATACACACAGTGATGTCACAGTACAGAGATAATACACACAGTGATGTCACAGTACAGAGATAATACACACAGTGATGTCACAGTACAGGATAATACACACAGTGATGTCACAGTACAGAGATAATACACACAGTGATGTCACAGTACAGGGATAATACACACAGTGATGTCACAGTACAGGGATAATACACACAGTGATGTCACAGTACAGGATAATACACACAGTGATGTCACAGTACAGAGATAATACACACAGTGATGTCACAGTACAGGATAATACACACAGTGATGTCACAGTACAGGGATAATACACACAGTGATGTCACAGTACAGGGATAATACACACAGTGATGTCACAGTACAGGGATAATACACACAGTGATGTCACAGTACAGGGATAATACACACAGTGATGTCACAGTACAGGATAATACACACAGTGATGTCACAGTACAGAGATAATACACACAGTGATGTCACAGTACAGGATAATACACACAGTGATGTCACAGTACAGAGATAATACACACAGTGATGTCACAGTACAGAGATAATACACACAGTGATGTCACAGTACAGGATAATACACACAGTGATGTCACAGTACAGGATAATACACACAGTGATGTCACAGTACAGAGATAATACACACAGTGATGTCACAGTACAGAGATAATACACACAGTGATGTCACAGTACAGGATAATACACACAGTGATGTCACAGTACAGGATAATACACACAGTGATGTCACAGTACAGGGATAATACACACAGTGATGTCACAGTACAGGGATAATACACACAGTGATGTCACAGTACAGGATAATACACACAGTGATGTCACAGTACAGGATAATACACACAGTGATGTCACAGTACAGGATAATACACACAGTGATGTCACAGTACAGAGATAATACACACAGTGATGTCACAGTACAGGATAATACACACAGTGATGTCACAGTACAGAGATAATACACACAGTGATGTCACAGTACAGGGATAATACACACAGTGATGTCACAGTACAGGATAATACACACAGTGATGTCACAGTACAGGATAATACACACAGTGATGTCACAGTACAGGATAATACACACAGTGATGTCACAGTACAGAGATAATACACACAGTGATGTCACAGTACAGGATAATACACACAGTGATGTCACAGTACAGAGATAATACACACAGTGATGTCACAGTACAGGGATAATACACACAGTGATGTCACAGTACAGGATAATACACACAGTGATGTCACAGTACAGGGATAATACACACAGTGATGTCACAGTACAGGGATAATACACACTGATGTCACAGTACAGAGATAATACACACAGTGATGTCACAGTACAGGATAATACACACAGTGATGTCACAGTACAGAGATAATACACACAGTGATGTCACAGTACAGGATAATACACACAGTGATGTCACAGTACAGGATAATACACACAGTGATGTCACAGTACAGGATAATACACACAGTGATGTCACAGTACAGAGATAATACACACAGTGATGTCACAGTACAGGGATAATACACACAGTGATGTCACAGTACAGGATAATACACACAGTGATGTCACAGTACAGGATAATACACACAGTGATGTCACAGTACAGGATAATACACACAGTGATGTCACAGTACAGGGATAATGCACACAGTGATGTCACAGTACAGGGATAATACACACAGTGATGTCACAGTACAGAGATAATACACACAGTGATGTCACAGTACAGGGATAATACACACAGTGATGTCACAGTACAGGGATAATACACACAGTGATGTCACAGTACAGAGATAATACACACAGTGATGTCACAGTACAGGGATAATACACACAGTGATGTCACAGTACAGGATAATACACACAGTGATGTCACAGTACAGGATAATACACACAGTGATGTCACAGTACAGGGATAATACACACAGTGATGTCACAGTACAGGGATAATACACACAGTGATGTCACAGTACAGGATAATACACACAGTGATGTCACAGTACAGGGATAATACACACAGTGATGTCACAGTACAGGATAATACACACAGTGATGTCACAGTACAGAGATAATACACACAGTGATGTCACAGTACAGGGATAATACACACAGTGATGTCACAGTACAGGATAATACACACAGTGATGTCACAGTACAGGATAATACACACAGTGATGTCACAGTACAGGTTAATACACACAGTGATGTCACAGTACAGGATAATACACACAGTGATGTCACAGTACAGGATAATACACACAGTGATGTCACAGTACAGGGATAATACACACAGTGATGTCACAGTACAGAGATAATACACACAGTGATGTCACAGTACAGGGATAATACACACAGTGATGTCACAGTACAGAGATAATACACACAGTGATGTCACAGTACAGGGATAATACACACAGTGATGTCACAGTACAGGATAATACACACAGTGATGTCACAGTACAGGGATAATACACACAGTGATGTCACAGTACAGAGATAATACACACAGTGATGTCACAGTACAGGATAATACACACAGTGATGTCACAGTACAGGATAATACACACAGTGATGTCACAGTACAGAGATAATACACACAGTGATGTCACAGTACAGAGATAATACACACAGTGATGTCACAGTACAGGATAATACACACAGTGATGTCACAGTACAGAGATAATACACACAGTGATGTCACAGTACAGGATAATACACACAGTGATGTCACAGTACAGGATAATACACACAGTGATGTCACAGTACAGGATAATACACACAGTGATGTCACAGTACAGGATAATACACACAGTGATGTCACAGTACAGGTTAATACACACAGTGATGTCACAGTACAGAGATAATACACACAGTGATGTCACAGTACAGGGATAATACACACAGTGATGTCACAGTACAGGATAATACACACAGTGATGTCACAGTACAGAGATAATACACACAGTGATGTCACAGTACAGGGATAATACACACAGTGATGTCACAGTACAGGATAATACACACAGTGATGTCACAGTACAGAGATAATACACACAGTGATGTCATAGTACAGGATAATACACACAGTGATGTCATAGTACAGGATAATACACACAGTGATGTCACAGTACAGAGATAATACACACAGTGATGTCACAGTACAGAGATAATACACACAGTGATGTCATAGTACAGGATAATACACACAGTGATGTCATAGTACAGAGATAATACACACAGTGATGTCACAGTACAGGATAATACACACAGTGATGTCACAGTACAGAGATAATACACACAGTGATGTCACAGTACAGGATAATACACACAGTGATGTCACAGTACAGAGATAATACACACAGTGATGTCATAGTACAGGATAATACACACAGTGATGTCATAGTACAGGGCTACAACACTGTGTACATATGAAGGAACTAATCATATAAATGTCACATGCAGCCATTATGATGTTCCAGTAATGGAGACATATTCAGTGTTCTCCATCCCCTTCCATCATCCATAGTTATCAATAATTATACCCTCGGTCTCGGTGGTAATGGTAATCAGTTGTTGGTCCCTATAGTAGCTGCTGTGTCTGTGCACCTGATCGTTATATACTGTATATATAGTTGTATTGTCCATATTCCAGCTGTAACCCTTTGTGGTTCTGCTACATGTCGCTCCCCGGGGTCCTCAGTATGGGACCACTAGGACATCACGTATAGACACATAAGCACTGGCACAATGCACAAGGCCTGAGAATCTCTGGTGCGGGTTGTACAATGTGCAGAACAGGTAAAATTGCTCTGTAAATTGTAGTCACTTAGAAGTAAATGATGTCTTTTCCTTTGGATAGAAGTAATGTATTTCTGAGAATGCGAGAAAACATGTAATTATTTGTGTGATTTGCAGGATCTGTGCGGGATTTGTCAAAGAAATGTGAAGCCGCAATCCTGTAATATTGATGGCGATGCGGGAGGATGGATCTCCATCAGTGGCTGTATGATTCATATCTCCCACATGTGCAGCGAGGAAGTCATTTACATTACTAGCCCCCGGGAGCCCTTCTCATCCCCGCACTGCTGGCCTGAAAAAGAAGCCTCTGGTGTCGCAACTCTCCAGCCTGATAAACACCTAAAAGCACTTAAATCCCACAGCAAGTCACATAACACTTTCCTTCCATCACACCGAGGCACCGACTGTATAATTCATATGTCACTGCAGGTCCTCAAGGTAACACTGCTACTTAGATGTTTCTTAAAGCAGCATTAAAGGGCATTTACCTATAAATAAGTTACTGTCACCAGACCCAGCACATCACCCCAGCCCTGCAGATAGATAGGTTACTGTCATCAGAACCAGCATATCACCCCAGCCCTGCAGATAGATAGGTTACTGTCACCAGAACCAGCATATCACCCCAGCCCTGCAGATAGATAGGTTACTGTCATCAGAACCAGCATATCACCCCAGCCCTGCAGATAGATAGGTTACTGTCACCAGACCCAGCATATCACCCCAGCCCTGCAGATAGATAGGTTACTGTCACCAGAACCAGCATATCACCCCAGCCCTGCAGATAGATAGGTTACTGTCATCAGAACCAGCATATCACCCCAGTCCTGCAGATAGATAGGTTACTGTCACCAGAACCAGCAGATCACCCCAGCCCTGCAGATAGATAGGTTACTGTCACCAGATCCCAGTATATCACCCCAGCCCTGCAGATAGATAGGTTACTGTCACCAGACCCAGCACATCACCCCAGCCCTGCAGATAGATAGGTTACTGTCACCAGACCCAGCATATCACCCCAGCCCTGCAGATAGATAGGTTACTGTCACCAGAACCAGCATATCACCCCAGCCCTGCAGATAGATAGGTTACTGTCATCAGAACCAGCATATCACCCCAGTCCTGCAGATAGATAGGTTACTGTCACCAGAACCAGCAGATCACCCCAGCCCTGCAGATAGATAGGTTACTGTCACCAGATCCCAGTATATCACCCCAGCCCTGCAGATAGATAGGTTAGTGTCACCAGACCCAGCATATCACCCCAGCCTGCAGATAGATAGGTTACTGTCACCAGACCCAGCATATCACCCCAGCCCTGCAGATAGATAGGTTACTGTCACCAGACCGCAGTATATCACCCCAGCCCTGCAGATAGATAGGTTACTGTCACCAGCACCAGCATATCACCCCAGCCCTGCAGATAGATAGGTTACTGTCACCAGAACCAGCATATCACCCCAGCCCTGCAGATAGATAGGTTACTGTCACCAGAGCCAGCATATCACCCCAGCCCTGCAGATAGATAGGTTACTGTCACCAGCACCAGCATATCACCCCAGCCATACAGATAGGTAGGTTACTGTCACCAGACCCAGCATATCACCCCAGCCCTGCAGATAGATAGGTTACTGTCACCAGAACCAGCATATCACCCCAGCCCTGCAGATAGATAGGTTACTGTCACCAGAGCCAGTATATCACCCCAGCCCTGCAGATAGATAGGTTACTGTCACCAGCACCAGCATATCACCCCAGCCATACAGATAGGTAGGTTACTGTCACCAGAACCAGCATATCACCCCAGCCCTGCAGATAGATAGGTTACTGTCACCAGAACCAGCATATCACCCCAGTCCTGCAGATAGATAGGTTACTGTCACCAGACCCAGCATATCACCCCAGCCCTGCAGATAGATAGGTTACTGTCACCAGAACCAGCATATCACCCCAGCCATACAGATAGGTAGGTTAGTGTCACCAGACCCTAGTATATTACCCCAGCCCTGCAGATACAGTATATCCTTAGTGACTGTATTGTTTATGCATGTGTCATCAGTATATTACATTGGTATTTGTGTATACAAGTAATGTCAGGGGTGTCAGGGGTGAAACTGTTTCTTCCTGCGATAACAAGACCAGCTATACTGCCAAGGCAGGTTTATCACTTTACTTGGCCCCCACCAGAAGCAGTCAGGCATAAGCTAAGGTGAGTTGTGACCTGACAGCGTCATCTGTAGGGTAGTCCTCTTTTCAAGGTGCAGATGAAATTAGGCATTTCCAGATTTCCAATATGAAGGGGGGGTGTTCCCTTGCAGAAATAGAGGCTAAGCACGAGCCAGGAGTTTCACTTTACTAAAGACTGGGAATACCTTGGAACTTTGTCACACTTTTGGATTCCAGAGAACAAGCTGAGACTGAGGCCATTGTTTTATTTCTTAGTTCCATGAAAACAAGAGGACTCAAAGTTACCAAATTCTTCTGTCTTTTCTCTGCATCTTGGGGAGATGTGTATATATGAGTGAGGTTTCCTCTGAACCTGAAGTCAGTAGTGTTGGCAGTGTCTACTTGGGGTGCGTGGACTGTGTTGGGGTGAGATTTCCACTCAATTTCCAGCCTGAAGAGTGAGTGCAAAACTGAGTGAGTAGCGTGATGTCCGCACTCACGTGTCCGTATATGACAGACAGTATCTTAGGAATAGAGACACACTGATTCACAAGGGAAAATAACTATTTGATTAAGGTAACCTATCTATCTGCAAGTTGATATGTTGGGTTTCTATTGACAGATTCCCTTTAATATTAGTTATGTCACAATGGGTGTATCAATGCATAACTAGTACACGGGCGTCATGTGAACATAGCTTAAGTTTACAGCTTTACATTCAGGCTCTCATAGAGTTACATAAGAATAGTAACATCACATGACCAGCCAGAGTACGCTCACCATTCCTTTAATATTTGCTTCTCCAACTTGGGAAGGGGGGATGACGGAGGGCGTTTCACGTCTTGGCATATAGACGCACCTCTGAATTGATTTTATTTCTGCACTAATTTGTCTATTTGTGAATTCCGATCTACATGTGAACAAGTCTTATGCAATTTGGAATTGACCCCTGAGCTTACCCTGACCCGTGGCAACGTGTCTTACGTATAATAGTACAGCGGTGGATGAGCTCATATAGAAATGAGGATCCGGGCAATCAGCTTTAGGAGCCAGCAGTATCACACAAGTGGCCAAGACACAGCAACTGACCTCTGTAAAATGACTCCCGTGACTCGGTGCCAGCTCTCATTTTGTTTAAGCCATTGCAGAGACATTTACCAGGCGCATCTACTTCCATGAAAAATGGATAAAATGTGCAAAACAACAATGATTATAATGTAACACAGTCATGGCCGTAAGTGTTTGCACCCCTGAAATTTTTTCCCAGAAAGTTATTGCAGTTGCCTGTTTTGTTATACACATGTTTATGTCCTTTGTGTGCACTGGAACAACACAAAAATGTGGCAAATTGGACATAATTTCACACCAAATTCCATAGATGTTAACATCTTTTCAGAATTGTGGATAAATTACTTTGTTTCAAGCGTGTGATGCTCGTTCAAACTCACCAGTTGCAAGTAACAGGTGTGGGCAATATAAAAATCACACCTGAAACCAGATAAAATGGAGGGAAGTTGATTCAATCTTTGCCTTGTGTGTCTGTGTGTGTCACACTAAGCATGGAGGACGGAAAGAGGAGAAGTCTGAGGACTTGACAATTAAATTTGTGGAAGAATATCAACAATCTCAAGATTACAAATCTATCTCATGAAATCTTGTTGTTCCTTTGTCCATGGTGCGCAACATAACCAAGAAGTTTACACCTCATGGCCCTGTAGCTAATCTCCCTGGATGTGGACGAAAGAGAAAAATTGTAAATAGTGGATAAGTAGCCCCAACCAGAGAAATTGAAACTGCCCAGCAGGCTCGGGGTGCATCAGTGAGGGCTCAATTTCATTAGATGCCACGTCACTGATTGCACCATAGTTGGAATTTTTTCTCTAGCCCCCGCCATTCCTGAGCAATCACTGCTGTTAGTTTCTTTACCCAATATACCAACTACCTACTGTCAAATGGGTGGTCCTGGGCTACAGCAGACAGATAGTGACCGCCCACCTGACAGTAGAGAGTCTCATTAGCACAGTGGATTCTGCAGCTAAAAGAAATGATTGCTCAGGAACGGTGGGGGCTAGAGAAAAAATTCCAACTGTGCCAGAATCAGTGGAACGGCACCTAATGAAAGAATGCAAGTAGGAGTTTTCTTATTGCAATTTTTGGGCTCAGCTTAAGGAGGAATCGAACCCCTTCTGTCCCTTGAAGTTGAGACCTTCGTTTTAATCCCAGACAACCTCTTCTGTGTCCAAAAGTTTACAAGAATGTGAGCGGAGAAGTTCACGAGGAAAATTTTTTTGTATAAAAAAATTGTAAGTAAAGATTATCACCTCTTAAAATCAAAAACTAACACAATTGGGCGTAGCCGCACCTCATATAGAATCCAAGAGTAAGTGAATATTAGTCATTATGGATCTTTTATCAGGGGACCTAGAAAACTTTGCAACGCTTGGAGGAATGTTTTGCTTGGAATTATCCGTTAATTATACATATATTGTTACAGGTCAGGACTTTTAGAGGGTCATTATTGCCAAAATAAAGGAAAGGCAGCGTCTGACATGAAACACGATGGTAATGAGCGCTTTCCGGTCTCTGCAAGCTGCTTCCAATAAAGTGACTTCGTTCTGCGTCCTCTGCTCCACTGTACGTTATATATGCCGTATTATACTATAGACTCTTATACCATGTCCTAAGGAAAAGAAAATATCCCTAGATTTGCTGTGATGTGTAAGCCCCGCCTCCTCCATCATGCAGTGCTGTAAAGCAAGACCTTAGTGTTGCAATATAAATTGCAGAATAACAAGGCAATGACAGTGTAATACAGATGAGAATTGTAACATTATGTCAGCAAGTTAGAAACAGAGAATTGTATCCTGAGGCAAGTGGTTAAATAAATAATAATGTAATGTCATCCATCCAGCAGAGGGGGAGCCACTTCTGGCAGTCTATACCTACTTTATCCCGGCTCATTGCATCCTTGTGTGACATCCAATGGTCACATGACTAGGTGGGCGTGTCAGTGTCCCGTGCAATGAAGAGATGCGTGTAAGGTACTGAGAAGGGGGGATGTGAGATGCAGGATGGAGAGTGTGTGTGTATGTGTCATTATACTGTGGGCAGAGATGGAGGGGGTACATGAAACTGGGGGGCAGATGAAAGAGGATATGAAACGGGGCAGATGAAGGGGTTAAATGAAACTGAAGAAATGAAGGGGGGGGAGATGAAACCGGGGGCAGAGATGGAGGAGGGGACATGAAATGGGGCAGATGAAGGGGGCACTTAAACTGGGGGACATTAAATTGGGGACAATGGGAGGGGAGCATTAAACTGTGGGAGTAGCTGGAGGGGGACCTATCCGCCTCTAGTTGCCCCCAGTGTAATGTCCCTCTCCAGCTACACCTACGGTTTAATGTCTGCTTCTAGCTGCCCGAGTTTAATGTCCCACTTTATCTGCCATTAATTTATTGTCCCCTCCAACTACCCCCATTGCTAATGTCCCCCTCCAGCTGCTCCAGTTTCATGTTTAAACTGGGGCACCAGGAGAGGAACTTAATGCTGTGGGGTAGTTGGAAGGGAACATTACAATGTGGGGGCATATAATGTACGGGTGACTGTAGGAGGATTATACTGTGTGGGGGGCACATGAAAAATGATTGGGAATGGGTGGAGTCAACATAAAAGTGAGCGGAGTCAACATCAAAGTGGGCGGAGTCAACATTAAAGTGGGCAGAGTCAAAATTAAAGTGGGTGGAGCTAAATTTCTCTTTCTATTATTCAAAAGTTGGGAGGTATGCAGGATCGGTACCGTGGGCGGCAGCTCTAAGCTGCGCATTCAGGCTCTCCAGCTCGGATCTCGTGGCTCCAGAGGTAAGGGATGCGGCTACTTCACTTCTACTCCTCTGCTGCGTGACTGGCCCCCGGCGCGAGGAGCAGGGGGCTTTATCCCCTCCCCAAAGCAACTCCTGCCGGCGGCCAGCACCTCCCCCTCCTATCCCTAACGACCACCTTCTGCTGACCCCTGCAGGCCCTGTCATGGCGGCCTCCCCCTATGCTGCGCCCTGGTCTGGCCTTTCTGTACTGTGGACCTCTATGATAGAGCAGGGAGCTGTATTCCCTGCTCTTACATAGATCACTGCACAGAAGCCTCCGGAGCAGGACGCAATGTAGTGATGTCATCAAGCCCTGTGTGCAAGACCTGCTGCGGAGTCACAAGTCGGGAGAGGTTCAGCATCAGGACTCAGCGGGGGAGGGGAGTAAAAGTAACTGATAAGGGGGCATGTGTTTATTAACAGGGACTAGTTTTAATAAGTCTATGGTAATTTATAAGGGGAGGGGGCTATTTATAAGGGGGACTTATTGTTAACAACCCTAGGGGAGCTATAATATAAGGATGAGGGGGAATAGTTCCTCTTAACAATTGATCCCCCTATAACACCCCCCAATTATTATGAATAGTTCCTTTTTATACCCCCCCCTTATATAATAGTTCCCTCAGCCTTATTATTAATAGATATTAGAAATCGCTCATATATATATATATATATATATATATATATATATATATATATACACATATACATAGCCTGTACATATACCTGTATACTACACCTCATATATACACTGCTCAAAAAATAAAGATCCCCCTCCCATAACACCTCCTAGATCTGAATGGAATCTTCTCATTGAATACTTTGCTCTGTACGGTGGATGTGAGGACAACAAAATTCACACAAAAATCATCAATGGAAATCACATTTATTCACCAATGATGTCCCAGATGTGATCAATCAGATTGAGGTCTGGGGAATGGGCGGGCCAGTCCATAGCTTCAATGCCTTCATCTTGCAGGAACTGCTGACACTCTCCAGCCACATGAGGTCTAGCATTGTCCTGCATTAGGAGGAACCCAGGGCGAACCGCACCAGCATATGGTCTCACAAGAGGTCTGAGGATCTCATCTCGGTACCTAATGGCGGTCAGGCTACCTCCGGTTCACCCACTGCTGGTCATGCTGAAGGATGTTGCAGGCAGTAGATCGCTCTCCACGGCATCTCCAGACTCTGGTGTTCTGTGGTAAATGCCAAGCGTCCTGTGCGGTGTTGGGCTGTGAGCACAAACCCCATCTGTGGACGTCGGGCCTTCATACCATCCTCATGGAGTCGGTTTCTAACCGGTTGTGCAGACACATGCACATTTGTGGCCTGCTGGAGGTCATTTTGCAGGGCTCTGGCAGGGCTCCTCCTGGTTCCTCCTTGCACAAAGGCGGAGGTAGCGGTCCTGCTGCTGGGTTGTTGCCCTCCTATGGCCTCCTCCATGTTTCTTGGTGTACTGGCCTGTCTCCTGGTAGCGCCTCCATTCTCTGGACACTGCGCTGACAGACACAGCAAACCTTCTTGCCACAACTCGCATTGATGTGTACTGGATGAGCTGCACTTGCTGAGCCACTTGTGTGGGGTCTAGAGTCCGTCTTATGCTACCACGAGTGTGAAAGCACAACCAACAGTCAAAAGTGACCGGTGTCTGTCTGTCTATGTCTGTCCTTCTGTGTGTCTGTCTATGTGTGTACGGCTATGAATGTACATCGATCCATCTCCATGCATCCATCTCCGTTCATCCATCTCCGTTCATCCATCTCCGTTCATCCCTCTCCATGCATCCCTCTCCATGCATCCCTCACCATGCATCCGTCTCTCTGTACAGCCATTTCCGTACATCCGTCCGTGTCTGGTGAAAGTGCTGAATGTGGATGTGATCGTGCAGCTCATCCGACGTAATCAAGCAAAAAAATCCTGTAAAAATAAATAAAAAATTAAAGCCGGCCATACCTATGAGAGCTGACGTCTGAACAATGGCTGTGTCATCTGCTCCAGTCTGTGAATAAGGCCTCAGCATTCAGTGAAGCGCTACATACCTGCACCGACCGTCAACTTCAAGATGTCAAGCTCAAATGACACAAGGTGGCTCACGTAAAGAACTGTACACATTCCACACCCATAGTGACATCATGGAACGTCGGTGATGTCATGTGGCATCTATAATACAGAGATCTGCACCATAAAACATTCATGTACATGATGACATCACAGATATGTAACAGTGACCGCACCCATTTACAACTACATCACAGTGCATGGAAGAGCCCTGATATATCAGGACACATAGAAAGTAAGAGCCCTGATATATCATGACACATATAGAGTAAGAGCCCTGATATATCAGGACACATATAAAGTAAGAGCCCTGATATATCAGGACACATATAGAGTAAGAGCCCTGATATATCAGGACACATATAAAGTAAGAGCCCTGATATAGCGGGACACATATAGAGTAAGAGCCCTGATATATCAGGACACATATAAAGTAAGAGCCCTGATATAGCGGGACACATATAGAGTAAGAGCCCTGATATATCAGGACACATAGAAAGTAAGAGCCCTGATATATCAGGACACATATAGAGTAAGAGCCCTGATATATCAGGACACATATAAAGTAAGAGCCCTGATATAGCGGGACACATATAGAGTAAGAGCCCTGATATATCAGGACACATAGAAAGTAAGAGCCCTGATATATCAGGACACATATAGAGTAAGAGCCCTGATATATCAGGACACATAGAAAGTAAGAGCCCTGATATATCAGGACACATATAGAGTAAGAGCCCTGATATAGCGGGACACATATAAAGTAAGAGCCCTGATATATCAGGACACACCTATAAAGGCATTAACCTAATGCTTCACCTCCCTGTCCGAGTGCCCTGTTAGGGTGCATTCACATGATGCAATGTGCAGCGTGATCTGGCACGTATACGGTGTGTCAGAGTTTGTGCGCTGTAAAAACTCCCATTGATTTCAATGGGAGTTAGGATCGTATACGCCGCGTTATTTTGCAGCCGCAAAATCACGGGCACAAAATAACGCGGTGTATACAATCCTAACTCCCATTGAAATCAAAGGGAGCTTTTA